>NW_028277030.1:71485000-71765000 GCF_059951505.1 Python bivittatus | reverse complement strand
GTCGTGTTCCCGCTTGGAAGCTCTGGCCGTCAGGGATGACATGCTCCGTCTTCCCTATTAGACCCCCTAGGCCGCCCAGACAAAGGGAACGGCAGGCTCCCAGCCAAGCACATGCATTTGCAAACTGCCGTCAGTCAGTTCCCAAGGCCAGAGGCTGGATGCTCTGAACAAAAGAGATGCAAACTGTTGGCTTTGCCTGTTTCATGCTCCCTGCTGAGGGATTGGCGCTTCTCAGAAACATCTAGCAGGACTGGTCTCTCTCCCTTGGTCAGCAATGAGCTGGCAAGGAGCTGCTGTTGCTGCTGCTCCTGCTGCTGCTGCTGCTTCATATTTTAATCAAAGGCTGCACAACTCACTCTCGTACTCAACACCGGAGTGGCAAAGACAAGGCTATGCTGCCGAGCTTTTCAGACAGATCATTTGTTTACCGTTGTGTTACTTAGTCTTCATTCCCCCCAATAATTTAAGATGAGCTACAGGGCTAAACTATTATTTGTTATTTTAATTTTACTTATATACCACCCTTCCAAAGACCAAAGTGTAAGGATTTCTGTTTTGAAAGGAATACTGAAAACATTTGGGGTTCAATACCTGATGTTTCCTTCATTAGTCATGTTTCTCCTCTGATTTACATTTTGCTCCCTAAAGCATAATGCAAAGGATCAAAAATAAATTGTGAGTGCACATGCTTCCTTTTTCTTATACAACTTTTTAATACTTTCTTGTCTGTCTTGATTCCAAGATGGCTATGATGTTAGAGCCAATGAATAATGGTTATCATCCTTTCTGTATTGCATGATTTCAGTTGGGCTTATGATTTTGATGGCAATCTCATTAATTTGGAATGGCAAATTATGGTGAGTGCTAAATGGGGGAGGGGGGGAAGGACAGCATTTTAAATCTTCTAAACCAAACTGGTCCAAGAGACTCCATTTCATCAGCAGAGCCGACTATTATCTCCACGTCTATATTGTAATTAATGCTCATGAACTTGTATTAACCTTCAGCCACAGCATAATACAAATTCAACATACTCTGGTTTCTTTTCAGACCATATAAATCTTTTGTAAATGCACTAATTGCATTTCTCACACGTAATCAAGCGTATTAGTGACACTGAGACAGTTGCATCCATATATCAGTTCTTTAATTTTTATTCTGTTCATGCACAGCACCCTACCCTACAATTTTTCTCTCTTCCAAGGGTCCACATCCCCAGTTTATCTTACTTGAGGTTTAACTGACAATTTTTAAAACTTATTTATTTTGGTGCGTTTGAGTCATTCTTGACTTCTGGAATTGCCTGGGCAAGTCCCTGCAGTTTCTTGCCAAGGTTTTCAGAAGTGGTTTGCCATTGCCTGCTTCCCAGGGCTAAGAGAGAGTGACTGGCCCAAAGTCACCCAGCTGGCTTTGTGCCTAAGACAGAACTAGAACTCATGGTCTCCCGGTTTCTAGCCTGGTGCCACTACACCAAATTGACTCTCAATCTTCTAATATGCTTTTGGAAACTAAAATAGCAGCAAAATGCTTCAAAAGGATTTCAGTGTTATTTTTTGGAACATTTTCTACATCTCTCTGTCTCAATACAGAAAGATTCCTATAGTAGGATTGGTGTTTTGTTGCCTCCACGTCTTCCCTCTGCAGTGCAATACCAGATGTCAGGTGAAATACCTGGTTTATTGTATATGACGAGGTTGGCCATCATGATAAGGAAGACATACAATCATGGCACGCATGCATGCAAGAATACATGCACACACAAACACATATTCACACATGCATGCATAGTAGCAGCAGCAACTACTGTATATCACTGCAGTCATTTATAAAAAACTTACCGTGAGTCTAAATCAGGAAACAAGCAAACCAGAGCACAGAAAACTGCAGTTTAATTTCATTTATTCAATTTAGGTGCCACCCGATTCCAGACAACTTTGGGCAGTTCACAATACAAACAATAAAAAGGAATATGAATAATAAGAACAAGTTCAAACGGGTATAAAAATATAGTCACCCAAACATACTCAGTTGCAGGAAATGACCCCTTATTTTGGAGAGGCATGAAAAACAAAAATAGCAGAATAAATTGTTTGTCCTGCCTAACCTTTGGAATTTCATTTCATGCTGGAATACACAAAGTTCTGTTGTGCTCCAAATTCTCATACAAAAGTTGCCACTCAGCTAAATACTGCCTTTATTTCAGGAAAAGATTTTCAAGGGGAGACAGGGAGGTAAATAATTCTACCTTTAAGCATTCACATTTATCCTGAGAAGGAAGAGCTTCAGGTTGCAGAATGCAGAGGAGGGACCTTCAGAACTTAAAAAAGAAAAAAGAAAAGCTTTTCAGAAAGTAACATGTCAAGCCATATGATGGGCAGACATGTTGCCAGTTCCTTCCACATTATTTCCCCAGTATGAATTTATAACAATCCTGTTTTGTTTTGTTTTGTTTTGCTATAAACATTAAAGATAGAAACAAACTCAACAGTTGAAAAATGATAAAGCTGCAGGTGTAGATGGCATAACTGGAGAAATATTAAAATGGTAGTGGTTTGCATATGGAGTAGGTGTGCAATTTGTTTAATGTGTGTGTTAAGACTGTATCTGTGCCTGATGACTGGAAGAGCACCATTGGTTTTTCCTATACATATAGAAAGAGAGCAAGAACGTATACAAAAACCATATGGTGATTAGTTTGTTAAGTGTGCCTAGGAAGCTGTTTGGCAAACTTTTGATTGAAAGGTACACAAGGTTACAATCAGTAAAATATGGAAAGTGCAGGCAGCTTTATGACAGGCAAAGGGCGTGGAGACCAGTGTTTTGCTCTTGAGTCAATAACTGAGAAATGCATGAATGAGAGAAAGTTTTTTACATAATTGTTGATTTAGAGAAAGCATATGATAAAGTAAATAGGCTTGAATTATGGAACGTTTTGCATGAATACAAGGCTGAAGATTGGTTGCTAATGTGGTTGTTAATGTGATAAGAGTATGTGATGGAAGTAATCATGCATGAGAATAAATGGAATGGCTAGGAAAGGTTCAACAATGAACAGGGAGTAAGACAATCCCTATAAGTGTACTCATATATACTGGATATATGTATAATGAATGTTTTGGTGATGATGACATTAGAAGTATGTTAATTGTAGATGTAAATATATGTTATTTTTTGGTATCCAGGTGATGCTGTTTATTGCCAATGAACCCAATTTATTTACAGTGAATGTTAAGATTGTGTGATACAATGAGGAGTATGGATCTGAAAAAGAAAGTATTAATGATCAAGATAGTTATGTTTTACTGGGAAAATTGTGTGAATTATTAAGCTGTACTTGGCAAAAATAGATTAAATTGGCGAATTTATGTATCTTGGAAAATGTTTACTAGAGATGGGAAAATGGATGGAACTGCAAATGCTGGTAGAAAGATAGTGGGAAAGAAATGTAGTTGATAGTATGTAAATTTTTGCAAGAAATGAATGCGAATGTTATGAGGGAATGACCTTGGGAGACAGGAGGAAGAGCTGCAGCCTAGACAACCATCATGCAAAAGTTATCTCAGCCCACACAAAGAAAAGGGACACGGGAAGTGTTTCAGAAGGGATCCTCCCTAGTTTTCTGAAAAGTAAAAGTAAAGGAGGGGAAAAGTTCTTTCAGGCTTGCAAGATTCTGTTACTGTAACCTTACAATAAAGGTAGCGTTAGTACTCATGGTACTATAAGAGCATGCTTATGCCCACTTTGTTATACAAGAGTGACAGTTTGCATGTCAGAATAAATATAAGTTGAATGAAATGGGAATGGAATACTTAAGAAGTGAGCGTGTGAACGAGAAAGCAAAAAGAGATAGGGATAAGAACGAATAGGGGTTGAATAAATATGGATTGAATACAAAATGAGTTATCAATATAAAAGAAGTAAACTGAGATGGTTTGATCATATGAAGAAAATGAATGAGCATCTATCTGCAAAAGAATGGATGAAGGAAGGGTAAATAAATGGAGAGGAAAGGGAACACCAAGAATGTCTTGGTTGGGTAGAGCTGATGAGATCCCAAAAAAGGGAGAGGTGAGAAGTTTCAAGAACAAAAAGCAATGTATTAACCCATGTATGGATCCGATTGAAGCAAAGATGGTTTGCAAGAATAAAAAGGTATCACCAATATGATGAATGATGTTGGTATAAACTAGTTTTAACTAAGCTTCCTGTTCTTTTCTCATTTTATGCCTTTAATTTCTTTGATATGCTACTTTTTTTTTCTTTTCTGCACTTTGCCTAACGTTGCTGATTCTGAAAGGGAATGCTGGATGAGTATGGATATATATATATATAAAACTGTGCAAAGGTTCACATCATAATGGCTTTTGTCCATGGTTTCTTGGATGCCCAGTTTCACTGATTCTTATTTGATTATATAGTGGGTAAAACCACTGAATTAAGATGAATTAGCAAAATAGCTCCAGTCTAGATTTTTCTAAGAAATCACACATTTACAATATCTTGTTTTTGATATCACATGTCAGATTAAATATGTTCTAATAGAAAACAGAAAACACAGTGTAAAGAATAAAGAGCCCAAAATTGAGCGCAGGTCCTGGCGATTACTTCTGTGCAGTTGTCCTGACAATTCCAAAGAATGCCCCATTCTAACAACCCTGAAATTCCCAGGTGGCTCCCATCCAAGTGCTAGCAAGGGCCACCTCTGCTTAGTTTGTAGGGAGGGATCCGCATGTCTACTGTCACTGTCCCAAAATCTTATTGCAAGAGAACAAGGGGAAAAAATCCACCTAGCCTGGATTAAACCCCAGTTTAGTGCTAGGACAATTCAGGAATCCTAATTTCCAGACAGGAGGGCTGTCCTATTATGCCACTGAAAGAAACAATCTACTTCAGGCAGTATCTTATGAGCTGAATGAATGGAGGAAAGAATTAGTGCCTGAATGGTATAGCAAGATTATTAAATGTTCAATATAAGCAAATATATATATATTTGGATAGCGTAGTGGTTAGAACACCGCCTTTGATGCAGGAGACAGCGGCTGGATAGCGTAGTGGTTAGAACACCGCCTTTGATGCAGGAGACCGGGGTTCAAATCCCAGCTGGTATCTACCTTACCAGTAGGGGTCCTTGGGCAAAGACCCCCTCACACTTCACCTGCCCACCTCAAAATATGAGAGTGACACGAACTAAGAGAGTCATGCTGGCTCGGACATCGCCCGGATTAACAAGGTCCACGTCAGATGTTGGGGAACCAGGACAATCGGATGTTAAGTGGGCTACTGGAACAAACCATACATGGACGAGACAAGAGAACTTGGAATTGATGGAATGCTACTACAACAGCAGACCTAATGAGCGGGGATATATGAAACGTATGAGGGAACTATGGATTGAGGAACACTCAGGGCCGTGATTCCTAAGCTGGGAGACTGGTTCCAACAGATCCCAGGAGCAACATCAGAGCTCTCTGTCCAGAAGAGCGCAGTGCTAGGAACAGCTAAGATACTGCGCAGAACCCTCAAACTCCCAGGCCTCTGGTAGAGGACCCGAGATTGAGGAAGACACGTACCACCCGTAGGGGTGAGAGGGGAATTTATATATATATATTTATATATATATATATATATATATATATATATGTTGCCTTCATCCTGCAAGTTCAATGAAGGCAACAAAACATTTTTATATGGCAGGGAAACACTATTTCCAAGGAGCTTGTCCTTTACAACCAAGGGCACCTTAGCAGTCATACTCATCATGACTATGGTTGCCAGATACATGTCAGGAGGAGAAAGGGAAAGAGCACCTCCAGAGGCAGGAACAGTTAGTTTTCACACTGAACTGCTAGCCTGGACTTCAGAGAGGGTGATGTTTTGTGGTGTCCTTGGTGGTCTCTGAGCTTGGTTGTTTGCTTCCAGATGTTTCATTACCTGACTAGGTAACATCATCAGTGCTAGTGTTGTTCCTTGGTGGAGATTTGCCTACATGCAAATTTCTCCCATTTGCATGCTTTCGGAAGCATTTGATCCCCATAGGTAGTTCCAATAGAAGAGAATATATGTAGCTCAGCGTTGAACTGTGGAGTCCTTGGTGCTCTCTGAGTTTGGTTGTCTACTTGCAAACAAACAACCAAGCTCAGAGAGCACCAAGGACTCCACAGTTCAACCCTGAGCTACATGTATTCTCTTCTATTGGAAGGGTGATGTTTTCTTTGTATAAGGAGTAACTCCAGACAAGAAGAATTCCAATGTAGGGACTAACCAACATCAGCCATGACAGCCTTGTTTTTGGCTGTCTTGGTTAGTATATTAGAAGCTGCCCTAAATGGATCAAGCCATTGCTTTGCACTTTCCATATTGACTGACAGTGAATTTCTCAGGGTTTCACAGAAGATTTTCCCCAGGCTTACTTGGAGATGCCAAGGACTAAATCTAGAACCTTTTCATGCAAAACATGCACTATATTGCAGCACTGGGGAGCGTATGGGTGTGCACAGCCAGGAACTGAATCTGTTTGTCAATGGCTTGTCTCTATTTCACAATGAATAGATATTTTACCGGCACTAGTAAAGAAAAAAAATAGCCACCAGTAACTAACAAAAACCTAGATTTTACATGCTGGCCGGATGATATGCAAAGTTTCTATGTGGTTAAAATGCATAACTGTTAGTCATTCAATAGAATGTATTCAGTGGCAAATTGTAATCAGGGATTTGCAGTTAAGTTCCAGAACATGACGAACAAGTTTTCACTGGCTTTGAACATAGCTGATACTAGATGCAAATATGGTTTATGTAAACTTCAATAAAAGAAAGAGGACTGTTGTATTCAAGGGATGATAAATCTGCTCTAAAAATTAGAGTGATCCTTATGATCTGACTATCTTTGGTCACCCCAACAGCAGAAACTTGAGAAGTGGAGAGATTCTGAAGATTCCAAGAAAACTTTAATTTTACAACTCATTCCATCTCATTATCGCCCAGTCTTTCATTCTGGGCACTTGTGCAGTGTTATCTGAGAATTGCATTTGTTAGCTGATTCTGTGCAAAAAAACAGTGAAGATTTCTTGTGCTTCTGCCTCAATTCCCTATAACAAATCTCACCCCATTCAGAAAAAGGCATCATCATCTGATGAACCCCATTTTCTTTAGCACCAAATTACCTTAACTGGAACGTCCCCTTTGGCAAGGTTGATTCTCATCAAAGGTAAACAATGAAACAATGAAAATTGCATCACATTCTCCCCCCAAACAAAGCCACAGGCTAAATATAAATATATCATATATATCCCTGCAGTTTTTTGGGCAAGATTTTGGAAGTGATTTGCCATTGCCTTCTTCCTAGAGCTGAGAAAGCATGACTGGGCCAAGGTCACCCAGTTAGCTTCATGTCTAGGGCAGGACTAGGACTCACAATCTCAGAGTTTCTAGCCCTGTCCCTTTAACCACTAACTAAACTGGAACTCTTATGATGTATGTATGTGTGTGTATGTGTGCGTGTGCATGTATGTGTTGTGTGTGTGTATATATATACAGTATACATACACGCACACACACTTTAGAAGATTGTAGTTTGAAATCCACTGCAACAATATTTATGAAATATATCACGTTTTATCTCCTCGTAAGAGCAGCTTTCCCCCTGTTCCATTCAGCTAAAAACCCCAAGGCCTACAACCATTTGTGATTATCATTAGCTATGGAACACTGTTGTGAATCTTGCTCTGGAAACGAAGTCGGTATGACCCAGAGTATGTTATGTCATTTCCAAAACTGTATGGTTTTGTTTCTGAACCAGATTTATGGCCTCTACCCACTGCTAGTTATATTTCACCCTCCATTTCAGGTATTTAATGTAGCCTAAAAGTTACAGAAAGATGTATGAGGAGCAAGCTGTCTTACCTTGAAAAAATTTCATTTGCATTGAGCAGCTGTTTCAAACAGTGAAGACAGGAAAAATAAACTTTGGAGATAAAAATGAAGAAGAGGATTCAAGGCCATGCATCGTTTCTGGTGGGGTGGTTTCATTCTCTATTTTCTAGTTCCATGTCAATTGTTTCTTGTCCTCATCCATGTAGGACTGAATGGAGTCACTAGATCCTAATTGTACAGGCAAAAGAATGTCCATGTGGATGCTACTCAACAACAGGGGAATGGACTCTTGAATGGGGTTAGCATTGACCTTCTCTGTCATTATTAGATTATTATGATCAAACTCAGGTGACAACCTTTACAAGGTAAAAGCAGCTTCATACTCAGACATTGTTGGAAGAAGTTGAGCCCAGTTGATGCCTACTCGGTTTTTCAGTCCCTAGACTCACACAAATGTTCAAAATTATTCCCTGCTAATTTATGAATTGCTTGATCTCATGCCAGGGGATAACAATACATCAAGGAAGCAAAGAACAAAGGATTGGTCATTCTCCTTTGCTGTATTAGAATCCAGAAGTTATACTACAGCTCTTGCATCTATTGAGCTAGGAGAAAAATTCAATAAGGAGCACAGATGCAAATGCAGATTTTTATGAGCAATAACATTTACCAGGAAGAAACATTTATAGTTTCCTTTAATTTATAGCTTTTAAATGCAAAGATATAATGCAAATAAGTTTTCTCTTCTCCACTGATCAGCTCATGAATAAGGCTGAAAGGAGCCTGGACAGAGAGAGAGAGCAAGGAAGAGGAGACTGACAATGAATGAGCTTGCTTCTGCTTCCCCTCCTCCCCATCCGTAACTTAAAATGTCACCAACTACCATGGGATCACTCACCGCTCAGCATGAAAATTGAGTACATAGCTATCTTTCATGATAGCATCATCCTCCCATCCCAGGCTTTGAAACGAGAGTGTGGCTTAGCCTCTTGTGTAACAAAAATGTATGAAATGCATCGGCTGCGAGACAAGCTTTCTGGACTTGGCCACAAGAAGGCAGGATGTTTACTTTGCAGGTGAAGCTTTCTCTCTAATTAAACAACTGTTGCCCTGACAATAATTACCTAAATATTTGTGCCAGGCTGTCTGCCTTTGGTATCAGAACAGCATCCTAACATGCTGGCTTAATATCAGCTTTCATGGCAGTTCAACAGCACAGGTTTGATTGTCTGGGCATTCTGTTCTAAGTATCAACTCAGTTGTGCAGCAACGAAAGCAAGGATATCCATGTAAATACGAAGAGCTTTGACTATGTACCAGATTGCAACTCTTTTATACCTATATCCAAAAAAATAGCACCATCTAAAAGGTAGGCAGTCACATGTGACGGGATATGGACTTGTTCTCTGTTGAAACCAAGGTCAGGACAAGACCCAACAGGTTGAATATTAAAAGATGTATCCTGACTGCAAGAGCTGTTAAGCAGTAGAATTGTGTACCCAAAACAGAGGTGGACTCCCCTTCGCTAGAGGTTTGCAAGTGGGTTAGTTGGCCCTTTGTTGGAGATTACTGCATTGAGCAGAAGGTTGGACTAGATGACTCATGAGATGCCTTCCAACTCATAGGTCCTATGAAATGTTTATGAAGTGCTTTTGCAAAGCATTCGATGCTAGCAACCAATACTTTTTCCTGATTTAATAGAACAAATTTCCAGTTTGGTTAATCTTTATTCTGGAAAGCTTCCCTGTGGTTCCTTCTCTGAGCCTTACCCTCACAGCTACAGATGCTTCTAGCCATTTCCCTCCATGCCAGAAACGCACACAGCTCTTGCAACTACTTTGGGAATGCAGAGATGAAGGAACCAAACCTTCTTTGCACCCATTAGGGCTGAGTTGTATGGTTTTTGTATTTACGTGTTTCTTTCTGTGTGTGAATGTGTGATTATAATTCTGGAACCCCATGCAAAGGAATCATTCAAGCAAAAGGCAGGGAGTTGAAAAGTATCTGATTTTCAGAGAGCGTAAGAGCACTGTGGCTTGTCTGAATAACCCTAAGAAAAGAGAAATAGGAAAAATACCTCAAATTTGCAGTAAATTCTACTCAGAACTGAGACCCATTCAGATAAATGGAATTTGCTCCCAGGAAGCACACCTAAGATTGCAGTTCTATGACTGCTTCACCTTTTAGTAGAGCAACAACTACAGAATCCACAGTTAGTCAAACAGTATGATGAGTTTAGTTTAGCTATGTAGTAACTTTGCTTTCCTACACTGCTTGCACTTGTTTGCAAACTTCCCTCTCTCACTGTCACATATATCATTTTTGTGTAATTTTAGACTTTTAAGTATATATGAAGAAAAGGCTTTGTTGCTTTGACTGTTTCCTTCTGTGATTTCATGAGTATCTTCATTATAATGTCACCTCATTGTAAATGTTGTCATGTTTGAATTATTTTGTAACATTCAAGAATTTAAAAAAAAACTTTGTTGTCAGAACCCTGTCATGACTGGTATTCTGAGACAAAATCATATCCATTAAATGTTTACTTTGTCTAAAAGAGAGTTTTGAATGGTCAGCATGGAACACAGAACCTTTTATTTCTCACAGAATGTAGAACCTTTTAATTCTCACACAAAGGCCAAATATAGCATATTTATTTTGCTACCTGAACATGCATATTGTGAAAGAAAAACAGGAAGAGTATATGTTATATTTATCTGAATAGTATAATCTAACTCTTGGAAAATTCACATTATCCCTTAACATATATAAAAGTCCCTGATCGAACCCTCAGAGTATTATTATTTCAAGCTCACTATAGATTCTTCATAGACATTAATTGCTATTAGTAGTCTTTCTGAAATCATTTAGTTTGGGCTCATTAAGTAATAAAAATATACATATTTCATCTAATAAAATAATTTCTCCTTTGCAATTAGAAATCCATTATCAAATCAGTGAAAATCAAATATACCACTTGTTTAGCATATAGGAGAGTGCCAAATCAGGATCTTCATGCTAGTCCCATAATACATGAGGCAGAAATGCAGGCAAGATAGTTGTTTAGTTGTCAGCATAGTTTAATTATTAATCAATGTGTTAATCAATGCAACAGAACTGTTTATTCACAAATATGTTTTATACACAAATACAATTAATGAGACAGCACTTAAATGCTACAATTTTTGCACAAGAAAAAACTTCACATAAATTCAGGAATCATTCTCTTGTCCTATATCAGTGATAGAAACAAAGAGAGAAAAATGGGAAAATTGCTTTTGAAATTACTAAAGTTAAATCTACTATCCTTGAAGTAAATCAGTTTGCAAGCTTTGCTATAGCATAGTTGATTGGAACTTAATTCAATTTTCAGAACTCAGAATAGGTATAATGTTTAACTTGACATGGATGTAAATAAGCATTAAGAAAATATTTGATGAACTACTGCTAATATTCCCATCTTACAAAAGAAATGGGGGGGGGGCGCAGGGGGCGGGTAGAGAGAGAGAGAGATCACCTTGATGTCAATATGGGTGTGTGCATGTGTATATTTCAACACACTGTAAATCTTTTTTCCCAATCAACAGTTTTTTGTTCAGCAATGCAGCCTGTCTTCTGGGATACCCAGTCAGGAACTGTTTCACTGTCAGTATTATTTGCATGTTACTGCTAGCAAAATAAGAAAACACAGGGAGAGTATTCTTCAAAAACCTAAGGCCTTAAGAATCTGTGTTTCAAGAGTCTCAGGATGATAAACCCTTTCTTGTGAAACAGACGTCAAAGGAAATTTTCAAACCATCTTTCTATTGTGCAGTGTGTACACAATTCTTGGTTGGCTGAGCAATTTTGTCTGGGGGGGGAGAAGGGGCTGATTCTAAAGCCTTTTTTCAAGGAAGGCTTCTCTTAGGTAATAGTTATATTTTCCTTTCTCAGGATAGCAAGAACTGACTCCTGAAATAATTAAGTATCCCTGTTTGGAATAGAGGAAAGAAGGTAATTCTATATATTTATAGTGGATATAGTTCACTAGTGTCCAGCACATCACTGTGGCGAGGATACTTTCCTGCCAGTCATTTCATTTAGCAAATATTTTAATTATTTTAATTATTTTGATCTTTGTGAGAATTAGTTCTAGAATCTGTACACTGTCTCCAAAACAGTCATACCTTGTTTTGTTTTGTTTAAATTAATTATTATTCCTTCACAGAAAGCAAGTTCTCCAGGCCCCATCAACAGAGAAATGCTGTAAAGCAGATGGATTAAGCCACCAATAATCTAACTTACTGTAAGGAGATTCGGGTAGCAGAATAATTTTAGAAAGTTTCTCTCTTACTGGTGAAATAAAAGAAGCTGCACTTCCTATAGCTTTTATTTATTTAATTAGATTTATGCCTTACCCTTGCTACCTCATGGCACTCAGAACAGGCTTACTACAATAAAGTTACAGTACAGTGAAAAGAGCATTGAGGTTTCAAACATTAAAATAACATTAAAATATTACATTATCCTTATTCTTGTTATTTAAAATATAACAATTGTAAAAAAAATATTTAGAATCAAGTCTGAAAGGGTCCCACTCAAGTTTCAGGGAATGCACAGGATAAAGAGGTAGGTTTTCAACTATTTTCTCAAAATCCAAAGTGAGGAGGCTGCCTGAGTCCATTGGAAATTTATTAAAAAGATCTGGTGCTGTTGTGGAGAAGGCTCAGGGAGCGCAATCCAACATGAGGACTGAATATGGACCCAAATGCATTAATTATGTCATCAGATGAAAACTTCTCCATTTTATTTACTGATCCCTCTGCAACACCACAGGAGAAAGGAATGGTTTTCATTAGGTTATTCGGGTAAACATTTTATATTGAACATTTTTTAAAAAATACCTTTTCCATTTCTTTTACCCGTAGCTTCAACCAACTGGATAACACAAGAAATGACATCTCTGTACATTTAACTGATGAAAAAAACCACCCTGCCTTTGAATATTTATGCCACAGGGAAGGCAACCTGGTACTTACCAAATTACTTAAGTGTTTTCAAACTTTTTCAGAACCTGTTAGTTTTTTTTAAAATTCCCAGAAGCCCTGATCAAGAGACAAAACTCTGGTGTTGGAAAACTGGCTCTGTTTAAGTGAAGGGATGTTTTTTGATGGGTTGGGTAGGGTTTTTTGCCCTTTGTCTCTCAGACAACCCGTCGAGTTCTCACAGAAGCCTAGGGTTCCACCAAACACAGACTGAAATACCCTCTTTTAGCCTGCCATTCCCTGACTCCCTGCTCTTGTACATGGGAAGTGATGTCCAGCTGCTTAATTTGGACAACAGGTTGATTTGCAGGTTGCTTGTTTTGGATGTCCTGTTGCCAAAACCTGTTACATTCAAAAGCTGACCAGGTTACCTATTTTGCTACTCTCAGAAATACTTTCAGTGGAATTTAATGTTGCATAAGATTCTGCTATAAAACAGTTAGTTTTTATAATGTCACAAGATTGTTGATTAAAAACTATTATCTTTTTTTTTAAATATGCCACATTCCAAAATAATACAGTTCATCAGTGAAAACAAATAAATCACAATATAATATTCTCATACTTAAGTTATGTTTATATATCAAGGTGTCAAAAATCAGGGAAAATGTGCCAGTATAAAAAAACAAAGAAAAAATCCATGCAGATTTGCCTTTGGAGTTACAGTATATATTAACATAACTTGGTTTCGTTACTGCTAACTAAAAAAATAAGTGCTTCTCTTTTCCTGTGTAATTTCCCGCTGAACGTTCTGCAATATGTGGGATTTTTAAATTATCTTTGTTAGCATTAAGAAAACACTTCTGATTCCCCTCGCTATTTAACACATCCTTCTGATATCTTAGTAGTACTGGGTTAGTTCCTGTGTTACACTGACTCCAAGTGGATTTACAAAGTCAGTACAATCTTGTATAAAGTGACTTGAATTGATAAGAAATTGCATCCCAGAATTCTTCTACCTAGTGTCCACCAGAGGCACAGAACTTCAATCCTCCTAGGCATTTACTCATTCGTCCTTTATCATGCTATTCTTACTCCACTGTACAACCAAAAAACCGGTCTGCCCTGCATTCTTGGTCCGTGGTATCTGTTGTAACTCCATGCCAAATCGCATCCTCAGAAGAATCAAGCCAGTTGATTCAGCTGTGGTGGCTGGTTCCCATCTCGACTTTGTTGTCATCCTACAATTGAGCATAATCAGCAGGCATGAAACAAACCTATGTGCTGGAGCAGTTTTATGTATAGGGCACAGCTCTGGCACGCTTGCAGAATTTTGCAACCGTGAAACTCAGATCCTAGAATAGGGTAGAGAATTTATATAAGTAACACACACTTGTTCCAAGCATTTTTCTTCCCCTATGTATACTTTGATTCATCTGCAGGCTACAACTTCCTGTCTCTCACTATTTATCCCTAATAAAGTTTGTTAGTCACTTCCTCCTCCTTGCTTCCCCTTCCTGTATGAAATGGAGACCATTTCTTAATTTCATCATGATCCATCCCCTGCTGGGCCAGTCTTGCTTTCTGCTCTGTCACTGCCTGCTTCATTGGGTTTTGTTTTGTTTTGTCATATACTCTTGGGAGTAACCATGATAAAACCCAAATGGGAGATATCAGCAGGCTTAAGGCAACCCCAACATTTGCACAAAGAAAAACACTCTTTAGAATAAAATGCCCTACAAAGGAAGAACCAAAAGAACCCTTGGAAAACTGAGCATGCTCAGCACACAATGCTAAGCCTCTATTTGGAGACAAAGAAGGGAAAAATAGGTGGGAAACGATTGTGATGAGTATCCTGGAAAATGTATGGCTGGAACCTTAAATAAGAGCCTACCTCCTCTCTCCCTCCCTCTCCTCTCCTTCCTTCTTTCCTTCTTGCAAGCTCTACATGCATATTTTATTATTTAATAAAATGTTTATTATTAATAACTTGTTTATTATTTAACAAAATGTCTTAAACATGTACTTTGCCTTGTTCCAAATGTCTTCTGAGTATTAAGAGATCAATCAACATACACTAATGATGAGCATCCAGTTTTTAAATATTATTCTAATTTAACTTTAACACAAGCCATTGTTTATGATGTCAGCTTTATTCTGAATGTCCTTGCCCTGCTTTGTTCCATTCCAGCTTTTACACAATCCCTAACTACTTTGTGGCAATAGTCTACTGGTGTGAAACCAGTGTTAAACCAATGTTTAAACCTGTGTTATTGCTTGTGTTTTGTTAGGCTCAGACAGCTCTGGGGAGTTTGCTTAGGCCACTGAACAATATGTAAAATATAAATAAATCAAGACAGCAACTTTGACCTACGTAAGCAGTGCCCTTTTGTTCAGGCAAGGCCACACCTATTCCTGTAAATAGCTGTCAGCGCTCTGAGAGTATCACACAACTACCCAGGGCTGCTATAACTGATCCCTGGTGAGTTATCTATTCTCTGCTGAGCTGGGCAATCATACCTCTCTCTTGATTGGTGTCGTGAGTGGTGGCCACTTTACATACCAATACAGGATGGAACTAAAGAAAGCAATGACCAGAGTGAAATCTGTGTGAAATCTTCCTTCCTTCCTTCCTTCCTTCCTTCCTTCCTTCCTTCCTTCCTTCCTTCCTTCCTTCCTTCCTTCCTTCCTTCCTTCCTTCCTTCCTTCCTTTCGCCTGCCTGCCTGCCTGCCTGCCTGCCTGCCTGCCTGCCTGCCTGCCTGCCTGCCTGCCTGAGTACCCCTTCCCTTTCTCCTTATGCTACCCATTAGGGGAAGGGAGAATCACTTGCTTGTGAAGGCCTTTTGAAGGCCACATGAAATTAGACTGAGGTCTACATGGTCCAGGGGTCTCCAACTGACTGCTCCTGCTCCATGCCTTCTAAGAAGCAGCAGCGTCTCAAAGCTTGACCTACAATTTCTACAGGGAAAGCTGTAATGTGTGAACAGTCTGCTGATATACATGAAAAACTATATGCCTGCTTGCTCTTTTCTTATGAAAGTGGAGTCTCTTAACATGTTCTGCTCTATTTCTGGGCAGAAAACTGTGTGACCATTTCACTGAATTTATCCAAAGTAGTGAGAAATTCAAGGGTTTTTTTCTTCACCATCCACTTGCAAGTAACAGCAGTAGCAACACTATGCCACAGACATTTAGCTATTGCAGCGCCTCAGACTCAGACATCAATCAGAGCATTGTGGCTGAAGTAGAGTAGGATAGGGAATGAGAGCTTCCTCAACAATATGGTAGAAAATGCTGTGAAAATGTCCTGTGGATGCTGAAAACTTGGTTCTTCTATCCTGTCCTGAATGGTTAGATCTCTTATCCACTAGACTGATATAAGGAACCACCTATTTGTTCACACTGTTAGGTTTTCTCCCCATGGAGGGAAAACAAGTGACTGCAATGACTGAAACAGAGGCAACAGAGGAAGATAGGGATCGGCAATGTGACAGCAAACGTGGAGGGATGGGATGGGATGGGGTGGGGTGGGGTGGGGTGGGGTGGGGTGGGGTGAGACTGTAAAGGCAGGAGGGGATGCAGAAAGATATATTTTCAGATTTGCAAGATTGATGTCAGCCCTTCAAGGTAGTCCAGAAAAGAAGCAACAACCATGAATACTAGCACTACTATTATTGTAAGGTTACAGTAATAGAATCTTGCAAGTCTGAAAGTAAATCTCTCCCCTCTCACCTTTACAGCCAAGAAACTAGGGAGGATCCCTTCTGAGATGTTTGCCATGCCCCTATTGTTTCTGCAGGCTAAGCTGCCTCTTATCTGACCGTTGCCTAGTCTACAGCTCCTCTTTCTCCTCCTCCTGCCTCTCAAGGACATCCTCGCAGACCATTACTGCTTGACTCCCGTACAGAAACCAGCTGCAAAATAATTAAACTTAAGAAATCCCTTTCTGGATTTCACCCCCTTTTGGCTCTGGCCAGGTTGATGGTTTGGTGTTCTGCCTGAGTGCACTTACGATGATCTGACTGGTGGATTGCCTTGCTTCTTCACTCTCTACCCATGCCAGGAAAAGAAGCAGTGATTGCTTTTCTTTCCACGGGCACTCTTTGAGGTATGTGTTTCCCATTGATAGATCTTTTCTATGAGTTCCATTCCATTATCTCCTGCTCATAGTTAACAACTTCGTGTCTGGTATATCCAGTGGTGGACCAATCACTAAAAATGAAGGAAAATACCATAGTTTTACCATTTATTCTTGACTTAGTCTAGAAAGTGTAACTGGTAGAATGTCTGTGGAAGGAAGGAAGGAAGGAAGGAAGGAAGGAAGGAAGGAAGGAAGGAAGGAAGGAAGGAAGGAAGGAAGGAAGGAAGGAAGGAAGGAAGGAAGGAAGGAAGGAAGGAAGGAAGGTCCACCATTTCACAGCCCTGAACTTGTAAGGAAGGTTCAGGCTTTCACCGTTCTGCCAAGGAACTTGCATTAAAGTAGTTCCCAGCCTTTCACTGTTCCACTGTTTTTTAAAAAAAGCTCTAGCATTTCATTGGTTCAGCAGCTGAGGAAGAAACAGAGGGTAGGGCATTCCTACCACAGCACCCAGTAAGCAACTGCACTGCAGAGGTTTGCTTAAGTGAAATGAAGCATAGCAGGTGAAACAAACAGCACCACTTGTCGTGAAACACTTTTTTGACACATAGCTGGGGGAAAAAAAGGCCTGAGGTTGCCTTCCTGCTGGGCTGGGGCTGGGTAGAGAGCAGGGTTGTACATTTCTGCCCTTGAAAAATGGTTAGTGGGCTATACTTGTGCTGGGGCAAGCTGGTTGTGTGGATCAGCCCATAAATAGTACTCTATGATGTCACTTGCCTTTATCCCTGTTTGAAATGTCTTCTTCTTTTCTTTTATTATACTGTTTACAGATGGAATATGCCCCATTATACCATCCCATTCTTTTTTTAATATAGATTTCATTAAAATTCTACACATAAAATAAACATTAAAAAACACAATACATGCAGAAACATAAACCTGCAAATACAAAACTAAACATTTAACTTAAAGAAAAAACATATAGTCCACTTCCAACCTTCACTTTCCTCACAGATCCATTAACCATTTCTTATTCTTTTATGCCATTGTAATCCCAACAGTTCGAAAACTCACGTGAGTAGATAAATGGGTACTCTCACTCCGGTGGGAGGAAAAATGCTGGCGGCGCCTTGCAAAAAGGAGTTGGGAGCAGTTGCCGGTAAGCGCGAAAAACCGCGCACGCCCGAAAAGGGCGCGAAGCAACGGCAACCCCGCCTCCTGCACTCGCCAGCTGGGCTCTGCCCTAGGAAGGAGGCTCTGGCAAACCACTTCCGAAAAACAATTGCCTTGAAAACTGCAAAGGACTCGTCCAAGCAGTCACTGCAGGGTCAGCAATGACTGAGCGCAGACCAAAAAAAAAATAAAAAATCACTATTTAAATGTTCCATTATCTCCCCTTATTTAATCTATAAAACCCTTTACCATCAAGCTATTTTTCTCTGCTTTTGTAATATAGTCCATAAACATCTTTAATAAAATCCTCTGTAAATTCCTCTCTCATTAGACATGTCAGTTTTGCCATCTCCGCCAAGTCTGTAACTTTATACATCTAATCTCCCACATTTGGAGCTTCTTTATTTTTCCATTTTGCATATAATAATCTTGCTGCAGTTATCATATACAACTAGAAGACACCATGCTTTTTACTCAGTTCTTCCATAAACCCTAATAACTACAGTTCTGATTTCATCTGAAAAGGGATCCCTAGTATTTTCACCAACGTCCTGTGGCTCACCAACCAAAATTTTTGGCCACTTCACAAGTCCACCACATATGATAATAGGTTCCATTCTCTTTTCCACATTCCCAACATGTCCTTGAAATGTTCTTATACATTTTTGATAGTTTCACAGGTGTCAAATGTCATCTATACATCATTTTATTAAAAAATTCTCTTAAATTATTGTACAGAGTACATTTAATATTTTTAATCCACATTTTCCCCAAATGTCCGTGCCAATACTGTGCCCAAAATTTAGCATCCATCTAATATTACATTCTTTAACTTGTTCAGCTTCTGCATCATATTTTAACAGCAAGTTATACATTCTTGCAATTACATGTTTGACATCTTTGCATAATTCTATTTCAATACCATTCCATTCTTGACACACTTTAAAAGAAATAAAACATTAGAAACAAAGACAAGATTCCCCCTTCCTGTCCTGCCACGCTTCAGTGGTGGCATTTCATATAGAGACTGGTGTATGGCTTTAGGGACACTGCATCCAAAGGCTGCTAAAATCTTTCAGTGGCATCTCCTTAGAGCTCCTTGGACATGCCTCTAAAAAGCACATGCTTCTGTGCTTTGTCCAGAAGCTATTCAGAAAGTTTTAGTGATGGATTATAAAGAAATTCTCCAAACATATATAAATAAAAGAGAGATGGAAACGTAATGAAATCAATGTACAAAACACACCTAGTATTCTTCCTCAAGGCTGAATTATACACCATCTATCAATCCTTGAACTAGAAGAAAGGAAGACTCCCTGGAAACCCCTATCTGCCAAGGCACAAGGCTACCTTATTTATAGTGTTCCTGGCATGTTAAAAACAGGGATTGGTAGACTCCTTTGTTTCCTTTCTCTCCCACTCTATCACCAGCTGTTGGGAAAATTCCTACCAATCTCTTTTCTTACTGTGGATGGGGCTGGGGAGGACAAGAGTTTTGACAGATGGCCAGACTGGCAGGTTTTGCTTAGGTAATACTAGCTGATGGTCTCCTTTGGGGCACAGGTTAGCACTCTTCTGCAGTAGGGCTAAACCTGTGTTCAGAAGCCTTCCAAAAAACAGCTGACAGGTTGAGAATTGTGCCATGAAGCAACAAAGAGAGAGCATCTCTCTCTCTCCCATTTCACTGTGCAGTCCCTCCCACCCCCCATGCCTCCACTGCCACTACCACCCAGTCAGCTACCATTCAGAGTGATCCCAGCACCTGAGTTGTGGATTGGCTCACAGACCTGGCCCATACAAGAGAAGAGCCTGGTTTGCGAAGTGGACCCTCCTGCCCTTCGAAGTAGAATGGCCCTAGAAGACAGTGCCCAGAGGGCAGAAGGGAGTGGACATGCCCCCACCAGGCTGTAGCAGCCAGTAGGTACCAGGCTGATCTTATCCCCTACAGGGCCATGTGACTATGTTAACTACCAAAAGTTTGGTAAAATGAATCAGCTTGCATCCATGGCAAAACCTGTGTTGGAATAAGGGGGAATCTGTAAAAGTTGAAGCTGGCAAGATAAAAAGCAAAGGACTTAGATCAAACAAGACCATTATGCAGACAAGATGGAGGTGCCCTCCATATTCCAGTACAGGAAAAGAGCAGCAAGGAACCGAGGATCTAACCCTGGGGATGGGTGGATGGATGGAAAGGTAGGTAGGTAGGTAGGTAGGTAGGTAGGTAGGTAGGCAGGCAGGCAGGCAGGCAGGCAGGTAGGTAGGTAGATACTGAGTTCTTAAAGGTTTTGCTGCTAGCCAGTTGCTAAAAAGTTATGAATTAAGTCATGCTTGCCCGATCTGATACATACAGAACTGTAGCACCGGTACTGACAAAGATGACTTAAGACTGATTCACATATTGGCAGAGAATCAGATGAAGTCTGGTGAAGAGGTTGCTGGAGGATTCTGTGCCACAGCTAAGAAACAAATGAGGAAAAACTCATGGTGTGTTCAGGGTCATTTGCAATCTATAAGATTAATTAATTAATTAGTTAACATAAGACATTAACTAATACTGTAACATGCATATGTGACCTCAGCACATTTAAGGCATTTAGAGTATATATGTAGACTTGTTATGAAATATTTTACAATTTGCTATTGAACATTTTCAAAGCAAAGAATCAACACACTTCTTTTAAAGGATAAAGCAAGTTTAAGTTTAATTACTAAATGCCTTTGTTACACTGGAGGAGACCTTGGACATTTTATATATCATCAAAGGATTTATTCTGCCCTTAGAATGAGTATCTGTTTTACTGTTAAAACCACCAAGAAAATATCATATGTTCAGGTTAACACTTTTTGGTTATACTTTCACTATGAGGTAAATGTTTCCTGTGCTGTGGTAAATTTGTAAAAATGCAAGGTATTTGTTTCATAATCTGTTTAATATGCATGACTAGATATGTGAAATCTGTGCATTAGCATTCTTAATACAGAACTAAATACTGTATGCAAATATTACTATTGTCTCTGTATATATTCCCACTACTATTATCCTATCATCCTTCCTACCATCACCACTTGTCTATAGCACTTCCCAGCCCTTGCCCCTAGGTTGCAGCCAACTGTAATTTTTATTTTCTAAGGATGCTATGCAGCCAATGTAGGCCCTACAGGCATTCCTTTAAATCAGTGTTGTCCAAACTTGGCCACTTTAAGATGAGTAGACTTCAACTCCCAGAATTCCCCAGCCAGCCATGCTTTAAATAAAGATGATTCTATGAGTATTTTGCAGAACACCAACTTCCCTTTTGTTGTTGTTGTTGAAGTAACTTACAGTAAAATAGGACAGTCAGAGTGGTGAACTCCAAGGGAAGGCATAATGTATGATGTGTTACCCTTCCCAAGCATCAAGCAGGGGTGGGCTTCAAAGCTGCCCTTTGTTTTGTCCTAGTGTTTATTTATTTATTTGCCATATTTATATACCCCCCATCTCACAAAACATAACTCTGGGCAGTGTTTACCAAAATGGGTGTGGCCAGTTGTTTCTGTGTGTGCTTTGGGGGCACAGGCATTTGCAGGGTGGTCAACAGTAAGTGTGATGCACATTAAAAAGGAGTCAGGTTTTAATGACCTGGCTACCTCTACCATTTCAATACCACTGCCCCCCCCTCCAACTGTGGATGTCTCTGTTTGGGGGATGAATAACGGCACCCTTACTGTCCCCCTCCCCATCCTTGCTGAATTTAATTGGATTTCCTCTCAAGTAATATGCATGAGAATCCATAACTTTAGCTAATACTGTATATGATGTTGGTATGGGGTGGGCTGGCCAATTGCTTTGAATCAAGGTACTGTATACTATAAGATTTTTTTAAAAAAATTAATTTGGCCAGATTTGTTCTCCTTATTTAATGTGGCATAATTATGGTAAGTAACCATCATTGTTTAATAGTTTTCACTGATTAAAACTGTTAAACTGCCAAATAGAATAATAATTTGAGAATCAAACATACTTGCTGGAAAGAAAGTCGCATTAAATTTAGTGCAATTCACTTGGGTTCAAAAACATTTCTTAGATTTTGTGAAGCTCAAATATTCGTTTCATCAGAGTTAATATAATTATACCCACGTGTTACATACGGTGGCTGTTCTGACTGTTATTGATGAATAGGGCCACCTCAGCTATGAATTTTACTATATGTTTTTTATATTGGCTTATATTGGTTTTATTGTTCTTAAACTGTTATATTGTTTTGGAGTTTTTTATACTGTTTTTAATTGTTTGTGAGCCTCCCAAAGTCATATATTGAGATGGGTGGCTATATAATTTGGAATAATAAAAAATAATGAACAAGTAAATCATAATTTCCTTTCTGCCATATCAAAAACTACAATTAGCAGGCAACTTTGATATGGCCATAAGGTTTTG
The DNA here is from genome assembly GCF_059951505.1 of Python bivittatus. Lineage (NCBI taxonomy): Eukaryota > Metazoa > Chordata > Lepidosauria > Squamata > Pythonidae > Python > Python bivittatus. The sequence continues at coordinate 71,742,496 of NW_028277030.1, read as the reverse complement.
AGGGCACAGATTGTGCCCCGCACTCTATCATATTTGATATACGTTAAAAAGGAAAAAAATTGTCAAGGGAAATATTGGAATTCCACACAGAAAAATCAGAAAGATCCATTAATATCTAGCTTAAATGCTGGATATCTGAGAGATCAGTTCTTCCCTTTGGATCTGCCTTGTTAGGTGATCCTTCTGTAGTATCTACCACCAGATAGATATTGCAGTAGATATTGGTGAGAAAAACAGCCTTTTGTATGGTGCTGAAACAATTTTGGAACGCTCTTTCCTGAAGTGCTTATGAGATCCAGACTGCTTTAGTTACTAAGATGTGCCCCTTTTATTTGTATGGACTTTTAATAATACAGTTCAAGGCACCTATTTCAGAGTTGCTCACTGTATTATTTTAATTGCTTCCACTGTTACTTTAGCTCAGCATTTCGCAACTTAGATTTCAACATCTAAAATTCCCAGCCAGTACCATAGGACCATTGTTGAGAGGGTAAACAAGCTTAGGAGGGGTGCCTCAACATTTTAGTTTTATGGGTAATATTTTAAATAATTAACATTCTAAGGCAAGATACAGAACTTGAAAAGAAAGGCTTATTTTTCTTTTATTTTTTTCAAATGCTATCAAGGAACCTATATGCAAGTTAAAAATCCATTCACTTCAAAGCTGATTTGGATACAACTGTTTCTCAGAAGGCAAAATTCTTCCAGAGAACATTATGCAACTGCTACAGAAATCTGCAGTTATCCCACATATAAGGGATGAATACATATTTGGCCTTCATTACATAAGACCGAGGCAGCCACTTAAGTCTGCCTCATTCCTGCATTTCAGAGTCATGAGGGAAGATGTTCTAAACACTGAAAGTTGTACGTGGATCCTTTCTTTACCCTTTGTTGATGCAAGTATTTTTTCCCAGGCGAACTAACTTCTGGTATTGGAAAACCTGCAGGTGACAACACAGTACTGTAGTAAGACGGGAGATGGTGAGAATTTACTCGACCTCATCAGTGCAGTAGTTTCATATAAAAATTAGGCCTTATATACATGGTATATGAAAAGAAACAGCAAATACAGCTGCACCAGCTAATTTGGTGCCATGCAAAACAGGACATCTCTTTTAATATGGAGAGGTTTCTAGAAAAACAGCAGCAAGGAGACTGGCCAGTTCTTCCTGTTGAGGCTAACTGCCAGAAAAGTCTGAAATAATAGATTAGTAAAGTAAGGTTTTGTTCCCTTGTTGTTGTTGTTAAACTGTACCAAATACAGTTAACAGACTATATTGGTCCTGAACTCTTGGTCCCACATCCACTTCCCCCATCTGTCCCCAAAACATTAGCAGAATGGCCTGGCCTTCTCTTAGGATTAATTAATTATGTCCATTTATTGATCTCACAGTCCCAATCTATAGGACAACCTGCGGCAGTTTCTGCCCCAACATCAGTTTTGTTTTCAAGGTCTGGCAGACTGATTTCCCGCATTCGGCTACTGTAATTGGCACCACACCTTATACATCTTATCACGCTGCCAGGTGGACAGGCAGTGACAGGCATGGCGCGTACGCTACCGGGAAGGACAGTGATTCAGAATTCTGTAATATGACACAGCCTTAAGCAAAACTTCTTGATACAACCTGGAACAGCTTCTCCAGGAAGCAGAACTGAATAGTGCAGAGTAATACTTCAGAATATCGCGTGACTCTTATACTCAGAGAATAACTGGAGCATGGCAGGATAAGGGTGGCCTTTTAGTGATGCAGTTTTATTTTTTATATATATGGGGAGGGGGGAGGTGGCATGATGGAACCATTCAACCACGCAAAAACCACCATCTCTTTTAGCCTGAACTGATAAAAAATGAGTCTCCTTGAAGTCCAGCTTGATTCCAGGCTACAGCACAGATCCATTTCTGCAGTTTTCTTGCCAGAAAGATGGATGTGGCTTGCCGCTGATTTTAATTTTTTTTCGACTGCTCAGTTTCGTCTATAGACCTAGGAAATATCTGCTTATCTCCTACGCAAGAACTAAGGTACTACTGTATATCCGGGCTGCAAAAATCCGTATGAAACCGACTTTTATGTTTTCCCCTTTCTTCCATCACGTGGCCGTCCGGATTTTTTGGCAGCCCAGATATGTTAGCGAAAGTGGAAGGGCGTGATGCAGCGGTCTTAGGAGTGGTGTGAGCGAAGGGTTTCTTCCCAAGAAAAGAGTGCAGTTGAAATGTATTTACATAAAAAACACAAAGTGGAAAACAAGCAGAAGTCATGGTTTATAACGCTTTTATTGCCCAACCAAAGCACAGTTAACACCCCCTTCCTTTTTTTCCTCAGCCAGTTCCAATCAGCGGGGACTCTCCTGCAAAAAGTCCAGAATTTGCCCCACCCCTTCTTGGCAGACGCCAGCTAGGTGGAGTTCCTCTAGGGGGAACAGCTCCCAGCCGCGGTTCTGAGCGCGGAACCGTGGGAGGCTTCGTTCGTCCGTCCGTCCCGTTCCCCCCTCGCCTCCCCCTGCTGCCGCCCTCGTCTTGCTCTTCTAGCTGTCTCGAAATACGGGCGCGCCCCGAGCGAGACGTGACGCGCAGAAAATGAGGGTCGTCGGGCCCTGGCTCGTCCTCCCCCTCTTAGGCTGGACCCTCTGCAGCGGTTTTAGCGCGTGGGAACCGCAGACGGAAGGTAAGCGGGCGGCCGAGAGTTACGAGGAGGTGAACGCGGGCAGGGCTGACGCCTCGCGCTCAGTTTTTGCAAGGCGGCGGGGCGGGGAGAACGACCCCTGCCAGAAGAGGCCTCGGTTTGATCTGGTTTTCCAGTCCGTGCACGGATTCTTGCGTCTTCCTGTCTACTTTCTCTGCCTACTGTCGCCTCTCCGCTCTTTGTGCGAAAATAGAGGGTATGAAGCGTATGTGGGGCAGAGAGGGTGGATTCGCCTCTCTACTTTAGATTCTGTATCTAATCAATTCATTAAAAATAACATCAACAAAAAAAGCCTGCACCCACCGTTACCAACCTCCTTGTTTTTCGACGTCTCTTTTCCCCATTCTCAGGAGAACTAAGAGACTCATCTCTTCCGGTTTTCCCAGGCAGTTTGCTTATTTAACTCCTGCTTGCTTTTTTCACTTCTTTCTACAGTAAGGGCAAGCATTTGGGGGTGGTTTTCTCCCAGTTGCCCTTTTGATCTTTTTTTAACCCTTAAAACATGATCAAATCCATTAATTTCCATTTTATTTTCGACTCCCAATTTTTATTATTTATTTACAAATGATTTTATGCCATTTCAATCAAAAAGCCAAAACTAAGATGCTTACAAAAGCAGAGTGCAATTGACTATACATGTAATATTAATAAATCAACATTATAAAAATCATAACATTGTCATTAGTAATGTCCGCATACATCCTCCAGACCTCAAACACCAGCTTAAATAACCAGGTTTTCTCTAACACACACAGTGGCTGTTAACACATATAGGAGGCACTGGAGAAACCATACTGGGGCATGATTTTATTCATGTCAGATTGATTTGTCTGAACATACCCTGGTGTTAGGTGCACAGCACCCTTGTCTTGTCATTTCTCAGATCTGTACTAGAGTGAAGATGAATCAGAGTTCACCAGAACCTCATTTACATGTTTGTCATAATTTATTTTGATTGATCTTTAAATAGCCCAGTGACTTTTGTTGTGGTTAATATGTACTTGGATGGAAGACCGCAGAATATCCCAGGGCTGTAGATTACACTGGGAAGTTTTAAAAAAAAAATTAGAAGAAGCTAGTAACAAATCACTTCCATACTGTTGTCAAGAAAACAACATGGACACGTCCAGAAGTCACCATGAGTTGTACTCAGCTGAAGGACATCTTTTTACTAGGTTCAGCTCTGAGCATGAATAAGAGCTGATTGATTGGGGTAGACAAAGTGATGCAAATGTATTCACACTCTTGGCATCTGCCTACATTTCTGCCCTGCCTGGTACTGCTACTTTTTCAAGGTGCTTTTATTTAATTCTGTTAAGTAAAGGTGAATTTGGCCCGATATAACAGTAGCCCTATATAAAATCGTTGTTAAAGAATAAAAACGATGCTTGTCTATATCCCAGTACTTTGTTGTGGAAAATACTTTCAGTAATATGACATCATGTCTTTTGTTGTTTGGCAGTGGCAACTCTGGTGGGTAGGCAAATTCTGTTCATTGGCAGCCATTTTGTTAGAGCACTTGTGAGAAGACCTTCACACTCAAACACTAAAACACAGATACTTATCTGTGGAATAGAGCCAGTTTTCCAACCAAGTGCCCTGATGGCTGGGGTCTGTGGGAAGTGAAGTTCAGTTCAAATGAAAGCCGAGGAAGGCTGCAGGAAAAGCCCCTTTGGGGTAGGTTTTAGATTTTTATTTTCACCAAATAAGGTGCACAGGAAAGAAGACAAAACAAAACTAATCACTGGATTGGAGGTAAAGTTGTTGAAAACTTTTAATTGTTTATTCTTTTTAAAAACATTTTTACAATACTCCTTTTATAAGATATTCCTGAATGAGGCATTTGCCATTTTCTCCATCCTTGTACTACAACATCGTTAGGGTTTTTTTTTCCTTTTCAAATAAGGAAGTACACAAGAGTTAAAGTTTCACTATGCAGGGTGGTTCTTCATTGTTTGCCAGTTAGCAGCAGCTTCTTGTTATAAATAAGGTGTTTCTGAAGTTGTGTAAGTTTTCAGTAATTCCTGCTTTCTTTTTAATGAGCTTGCCATGTTGAGTTAAGCCACAGGAATGAGAGTTGTGCTTAAGTGGTTGACTTGTTCTAAAGTGTTACTTACAAAAATCCCAGCAGAAGTGGTATTGTTCGATACAAATACAGAAAACTCGGGATGGCCTCCCTAGTCCGTTGTGTATTTGATGGCACTCGGTAAAATGGAGGCAAGATGACTTTGTGTTAATGCTGAGGTGCATCTTGTCCCCAGACAACCATGTGCATTTCAGTACGATAGTTGTTTTCATGGAAGAAATGGCTTAGGAGAAATTCCATTTACAGATATCCAGATAACTGGATTGTATTGCTGTGTCTGCTATATTTTATACAGGCATCCTCTGGAACAGTTTGTCATCTCTAGATGACATAATTGATTCCCCCAGCTAGAGCAAATTGGAGGAAGAATTTAAAAGGGGAGGGCTAGCAGTTAGTGACTGTGGTAGTCAGTAGGTGACCTTCTAGTCAGCTAACTAGCACAGGTCAGCAGGGCTCTGGATATGATGGTGGTCACCCAGGGATGTTAACAGTGCCTGGTCTGATTGCTCAGAGCACTTCAGACATGTTCATACAGCAGCGTGCAGCCCTCCTCTCTTTGCTTCCCCTGCTTCAAAGCAAGATAGTTGGGTGTTTGCCAGTATCGTCCAACATCTCAGCAGCACAGCTGCCAAATGAAACCCCAACTTTCCCCCAGTTTGAAGCTTTGAAGAAGGTGAAGATAGCTGTAGAAATGCTAGAGTAATAACTGCTGATCCCAGCAATTTCAAAGAATGCAGTCCTCATCATTGTGAGCATAATTACTGAAACCTGCCTACAGAATAATCACCATTTTTAAAATGGAAGGTTGGTGTTTTTCCCCCAAGTGACATTTTATTTTGACTTTATCAGAGGGTCTCTATATCTAGGAGGCCTAAGTTCAGTGTGCAGTTGGCCCAGGCAGTAAGAGTGGAATACATCTTGTTCATTGCAGATTTTGCAGGCTAGGATATAAAATGAGTTTGTCCATGAAAATTAGTTAATATTGTCTGGTCCAGGGTATACAAAATGAGTTTAAGGTCTTTCTTGCCATAGTATTTTCCACTTGTTTTTACTACTTAATACTCTGGTAAGATTTCTGCACAGGCTGCCTGTCAGTAGAAGCAGACTTGGAGGCACTCAGTTATTGAGTTGGAATTCTAATGAAACACTTTCTATAACTATATTAGAAGCCTCAGTTTTATATTTTCAGTAGCCATTATAATATCAGGTATTAATTAACAAGGCATATAGGCCCTTCTGCTGAAAACCAGTGTAATCACTCTTATTCTGCCCTGCTTCCAGGTACAGGGATCATGACCAGTAATTCAGACATGTAGATGCTATTTTGAAAAATGGGGGGAGGGCCAAATAGAAGGTTGCAACATCAAAATGAATTAAATTCCAAAATGATTATTTTAATCAAGAACATCCTTGCTTAAACATAGAGTTTTGGAATTTTTAGCTGTATTTCTACAAATAAATGGCTTGTTAAAGAGTCTCTTTTTTTAGTGTCAGTTCTGGAAATCCCTTAAAAAGGGGGTCATTTAGACATCTTGACTTATTTAATCTTATGAAATACAATATTTTGTATGCAGAAACCTGGTCTTACTATGATTTTTTCTCTCTTTTTTCTTTTCTAATTTGTCTTAGGAATGAGGAACCTGTACTCTTTTCTTGAATGACAGGTCTCAGCAACTTTGGTTAGCATTGCTAACAGTGAGGAATGCTAATGTAGTTCAGCAGTAGCTGGAGATCTGCAGGTTCTCCTCTCCTGAAAACAGCAAGCAGAAAGAGGATCTCTTGTTTACAACCATATAAAATAAACTATTTGATAAAACACCCCCAAACACTGTTCCAGAGAGTCAGAATCTTTTGGATCTATTGTATCTTATGCGTGCTTAAGATAAAGGATAGCATTTTCAAGATATGTTTCAGTGGAAGAGGCTCAATTTGGACATTTTTCCCCTAGCTCTCATTTATGAAGAAGTTTGCTAACTGAAAACAGTGTGTGTTGAACAAAGAAGTGTGCAGAGTGACGACTTTATTGCATAACATGAGTAAAAACATAATTTGTGGATTCCAGTGCAAGAGGAAGTCTCTCTGATATCAGAAATTTGGAGGTTTCCTTTCCCAGTTCTCATGGGCAGGGTGACCACCTGAGATGGCTGTGTCCCATTCATGCTGCAGAGTTCTATTAATTAGAGGACTGACTTTGGAATTCAGATGCACAATCACATATCTTCCAGTTAGATGGGAAGCTGCAGTAACAAGCAGAGTTTATTTTTATAGTACTCCTGCAAATACAATTCACCTTTTGTTACATTTTTAAAATGTATTTATAACAGCATTTCTGTATCACCCCACTTTGAAACAACCCAGGTAAACAGATACCAAGCCACATAGAGCGTTAAAGTTGAAAACGAGCTTCTTGCATTGCCTATGGAAACTTATAAGTTCCCAGTGCAGCAACTTCAGCATAGGTGTAATGAGACTGAACCTACCCCTCTCATTAATTGTCAAACCATGAATTTTGAACCAACTGCAGCTTCCAAGTCATCTTCAAAGGCAATTCCATTTAGAGCACATTGAAGTAGTCTAGCTTTGAGGCAAAAAGAGTGTGAGTCACTGTTTCAGGGGCATCCCAGTCCCTCAAAATGTGTTCCTTCAAAGGGAGTGCAACCATCATCCAGAGTCAGTTTGGAGATCGGGATCTTGCCTGTTCGATTGGTGCGTGTTTGGGCCCATACAAACCTTCAGCCTCCAGATACTGGGTCAGGACCACTATAGTATCCTTGGCATAGTCTGGCCTGAAATGGTGATGTTTAGTTGAGTATTATTAGCATGCTGATAATGCCTCACCCAAAGTAATAAATAACCTCTTGCAGTGGTTTCATACAGATCTTGACTAGCATGGAGGAGAGAGCCTTATCACTGGAAGAGCCATAGGCTTGACATATCTTCCCCACACACACTGACTGATACTGTATGCTAAGGAAGGAGCAGAATTATTGTAAAATAGTACTCCCAAACCTCGCAGCCGTGGTCAGCAATATCAAACACTGCTGAGAGATCCAGGAGGAGCACATTTCCCCCACATCCAGGTTCCAACAGAGGTCATGGTGCCTAGTGCTGTTTCTGTCCTACGTCTGGGCCTAAATCTGACTGAAAGGGGTTTAGATCATCTGTTTCTTCTAGGATTCAAAATCTTCCCCAGTAAGAGAAGGTGGATACTGATAGCATCCTTTCGGCTGAAATCCGTATCATCAAAATATATATTTTTTTCATTTTTAGTTCCTCCTCCAAAAAATATTGTTGTAAAATCATATAACTACAACATCTCTGTATGCTGGGATTATGAAAACTCATCCTCAAAGCCTCTATTTACCGTGCGGATCACGTGCTACAGGTAAAACTATTTTGATTTAGAACTCTGTGTCTAATTTTATAATGCTTTTCTCAATTTTGTCATTGATTGTTTTTTGTTGCCTAGTAGATCAACAGGATCAACAGACACAAATTTTCTTTTTACTTTTTAAAAATAGTTTGACTATAAACTTTGATTTTTTCCCCCTCCTTTTTGGTAGCACTGGTATTTACGAGGAAGTTGATACTTGCATAAACATAACACAACACTATTGTGACCTCACCAACAAGACTGATCAGTGTGAAACCTTCTGGGTGGGAGTGAAAGCTCTTTCTGGACAACACGAATCTAAATATAATGAACAAAAATTTGATGTTCTCAGGGATGGTAAGTGGTCATTCATATGTAAAGTTTAGATCAAGAGTATTTGCTACTTTTTAGAAGTTAAATATTAGAGTGTTTTTGCTGTCTCTATAGTTTATGATATAGTGTGGCAACTGGTTTTTAACATCAGCTTTGAAGGTTATTTTAACATGTTATTATAAATTATTATATAGCCTTTGTCAACCTGGTACCTTCCAGCTATGTTGGTGGGACAGCCAATCCCATTCCTGGGTGGCATGGCTGACAGCAGAATATCTGGAGGCATAAGCATCCATTTCCAATCAAGATGATGCCAGAATGATGAAGCATGGGTCTTGACACCACCATACAACCTCTGTCCTTATGTGAGAGGTAGCGTTTGCATCATAATGCACATCATGTGTTCCCTCATGATACCTATGTCCTGGGGGCTCTAGATGGGAAGAGTTCCTAGCCCTAACTGGCAGGAGCATTTGCAGCCAAAAGCTTGCTAGCACTGATGTAATTTCAGTCCACCTCCCCCGTTCACATCAACATCATCATCATTATTATTAATATTAATATTATTTTGCCCTACATTGCCTGCTTGCAGCATTTGGAGGTGAATTAGGAGGGAAAACAATCACTTCCAAAGAGAAGCACCCAGAGCCATCCTCAGGCTGCCTCAGTTGCAGGTGGACTATGAAGTACAGGTGTTGGCATCCAGACATTGTTAGTGGCCCATCCTCAAACTAGGACAAGGAGTTTGTGCAGATTTGCCCTTGGTCTAAAGAGGCAGTTAGGAAGTGGTTCTTTTCAGGCCAAAACAAATATATCTGCATATTTCCTACAGCTTCTGTAGTTGTAGGGACAGAGTCAGTTTCTTCTTTCAGTAAGAAACAGTACCTTCATTGCTCCTTTAAGTCTGGCTAGTTCTCTTCTCCTCCTGAGAAAGGGGTGCACATTAGCTCTTCCCTGCTTTGCTCCTGGAAGGTGGGATGGGCAGGATTTTCAGCATTTTTTTTTTTTTTTTTTGCACAGAACTTTTATTGATAAGTAGCTTCCAGGAAATTCATTTTTAAGATGGAAGCAAATTTCAAAATTTTGGCAAGCTAGGAATTTCAGTGTCAGTAAAATCATTTTAGTGGGGATATACAGGAGGAATATTGAAGGTCGATAATAATATTACATTACAGATCTAACCATTGATTCAATCTTGTTTGTGAGCCTGCTATGATTGGACTTTATTAGAGCTGGGAGTTACTGGTGAAATTGTATTCTGATACTTTTATTTTCCTCCAAGATGGGGTACAGGCAGCAGCATCACAGGACTAACTGGAATGGATCCAGAGGCATGTCATCCCAAAAGTATTCTTACATTGTCCGGGTTTCATAAGACAGATGGGATTTTGATTTTTGACATACTCATCAGTTTGTAAAAGTGGACTGTTGATTGCATTGTCTGCAGATTGTTTCCAGAAACTGACTTATACCACTGCAGTCTATTTTTATATATATGAATATTTTATTAGAATGTTGTGTTGTCAACCTTTGATATTAATAGAAAATGTTGCAACTCTTTCAGGCCAAATAGGACCTCCAAAGTTCAATCTTTCCATTGATAATCATGATGTTATACTTAATATTGAATCACCTCTCAGTCTATATGAAGACCTAATTGACCAGTTCATCTACAAAGTGTTCCTTTGGCCAAATGGAAGCCCAGAAGAGGTATATTTTAAGTTGGTAATTTTTCTCCCTAATATATGTGACTTTGATGCCAAAGTCAAAAAAGTCAATCCTTGTGAGTTTAGCGGTGGCTACTTCTGCCATCTCTGACACTGGTGGTTGCAGGGTAGAGAATGGCAGGTGATGCAGTATGCTATCAATGACCTCCTCTTTGGCAAAATGCCACCTGCCAGTGTCAACTTGTCAGCCCTTCAAGGTAGACCAGAATAGGAAACCAAAATCATGCAGTTCAATATTATTTTTATTATAAAGATACAGTAACAGAATCTTGTAAGTCTGAATGTGCTCCCCCCCCTTTATCTTTATGAGAACTAGTGAGGTCTTGTCTGAGGCATTTTCTCCAGTTACAGTTCTGCCCCAGACTCAGGTTTCTTTTATCTGACCATTGTCTTGGTAGAGGTTCTTCCTCCTGTCCCTCAAAGCCATTTTGTTGGCGTACTACACCATTGCCTCTTTTCCTCCAGCATCAGATAGGCTAGAGGAAACTTGTTACTTGTTTTCTTCACTTTAATTGCTCTAAAGTAGCTGAGTGAGCTTTAGTAGTTTTGCTCCGCTACTGAGCACATGGACTGTCTTCTATGCTCCGTGTAGGTAGTTGCCTCATATTTATAATTCTAGACATGATTTAAAACATTGGTAGTGTAACATCAGCTTTCCAGCAGTACACTTCAAATACTAGAAATTGGGAATAGTCTTTGGCATTAAGGTAAAAGCTATCAACCAGAAAGAGGCAGTCCAGTGTACATTCAAAACAATTAGTTGCTCACCACAGTAAGATATATCCTAAATTCAATATATTGGATCCAAACTTAGTTAAGCTTCAAGTAGAAATAATAATACTTTTAAAAAGAAGTACGCATGCCTTTGTTTTGTACAGCAGTAACAGTAACAGTGGTGTAATTTGTTTCTTTAAATATGTACATAAGTAATGCACCTAGGTGCTTCACATTCTACTCACAGACTTCCAATTTTTGAAATGTTTAAGAAAAGGAAAATAAGGAATGGAGCAATATATAAGGATAAGGGAATGGAAGAAGAGATGATTGCAAGAAGAGAATTTGCGTAAAAGTGTTAGTCTATGCAGAAACATGGCTTCTCACAGGAATACAATAGTAAGTGCAGAAGACAGGAGAGGAAAAATAGTAGAAAGCTTAATCTAAGTGCATGGAATAGTGTTAGAAGAGCAATGAGAACATGGAAAAGCAGAGAGGAGGAAGAGGATTTCCAGTACATAAGATAAGAATCTCCCAACCTGATGACCTTCAAAAATGTTGACATGACAGGAGTTGTAGTTTAGCATGTCTGTTGGAGGTGGCCAATATAAATTGTTAAAAACAAGGAGTAAAAGTTAAAATTGGCATGATAGCAAAAGGGAATCCAGTAAGAAAATGTAGAATTATGGTAAGTAACAAGTTAAAAGGCAAGATGGCTGGTAAATTGGAGAAATCCAAGAAAATTAGGCAAGGTTGAAAAAAAGTGCAGTATAGTAATTGAAGTGGGGAAACTAAGCATTAAAAAACATTATAGTTATAGGAAAAGAATCAGAAGGAAGTTGGGCAATATCGATGTAGGGTAATAGAGTGAGAAAACATGAACATTTATACCAAAATAAAAATGTGAGATAAAAAGGGAAAATGCAAGAAAATGATAGTCAGCCTCATATATTAGAAGCAACATAATATAACCGAAAAATCCTACTCCCTGGGATTCTGCACTGGCAGGGTAGAAATACTATGAAAACAACATTTGCTATCTTTCCTGGTCTGTTCAAAATGGAGAAAAGAGTTAATACATCCCCAATAAGACCCTTCTAACCCATCTCATTGTGGATACCTGATATCAGAATGATCAAGTCTCAGAAGTTAGTAGAAACGTGAATTCCAGGAACCATAGGATTGGAGCTTAGTCCATGCAGTGTAAATGAAAACAGCTCCATATTTGAATAACTTAGAGAAAATAAAATGCTTCAGCTATAAAAACTTGAGTGAAGTATCAGATCATTCTGTTGGGCATAGGACAGTATCTGCAGGAACCTTCCCTGTTAGGCAATCCAGAACTCACGGGTTTGGAAACAGAACATTCCAGAAAACTGGACCAGTCCAGGAGACCATGCCATCTCCATGGGTGGTTTGATAGTTTTCTGGAAGTAAATACTTTGAGCGAGAAATGGTTCAGAGTGTTCCAGCCCCAAAGCAAGTTTGTTTCATCTGGTATCCTTTTCTAGAATGCCTCTGAACTTCAGAGCATTTGCTTCCAGAAGACTGCAGAACCACCCCAGAACAGCTAAGTTCAGAGGCAATTCAGAATGGTTTGAAGGAAGAATGAAAATTTTGCAGATGTCGGCTGTATATTTATTTCTGTATAAACATTTCTTTATAATGTTTATGTTTTTAAAGGAAGTTCTAATTGTAATATACCTCACTTTTTTATAGCGACAAGAGTTTATCTGGGAGGACTGCTTTGATCAGACATGCAGTTTACCTCTTCCTATTTCTTCTTTGAATACCTCTTACTGTATTTCCGTTCAAGCCATTTTATCAGTGATATCAAAGGCTGGTGAAGAATCAGAAGAAAAGTGTATCTCTCCTTCTCCCAAGAACCACCTAGGTAAGATTTTAAATTTAAAATAAACAGGAGATTTTGCAAAATATTCTGTCCTATAGCCCATCCCAGTTCTATCAGCATCTCATGTTTACATGCCTGCAGGAAAGGATTTTCTGTCAGTTATATTGCAAAGTATTATTTATTGAAAAATCCAGTGGGGCAGAAGAGAGCAAAAAAGCAGAAGTTGGGTTCTTTTTTTTCTTTTCTTTGATGTGCTTATAAATTCCACTTAGCAATATTGAGAGAAAAGAGCCATTATTCTGAGATGATTAATTTAATATATCTTACTTTAAAAGGCTGATATTTGCACTTCAGCTTGCAGAATGAGATGATAAAAGTAAAGTTCAGTATATATCTAGGTTGAACCTCTCTTTGTCTACTTGGAACTAAGCATTACTGAGTTCAGTGGAACTTCTTCCCAACCAAATTTACAAAAGATTGTCCTTTTAAAAGAATGTGCTAGAGAATCAAAATGTATAGTTAGGAACTGTGAGAAATAGGCAGAATTTTTAACTGGATTATGGCATATTCCTCTCCCCCATTTTTTTTAAGTGGGCTTCTATTCCATCAAAAAAGAAGGGAGAACTGCAGGTTTTAACTCTTGACAAACAATGTGAATAAATTCTACATCCTTCCAAATTGTTGGTTTCTACAGTTGGTGTTAAAGTGACATCTTATGAAAGAATTAATATATTATGTGATTTGTCATACTAACTGTTGAAGTCACAACTAATCAATACCATTTCAAGGGTGCTAGATGAGGGCAATTCTGTCCATTCATAAATCTATTAATTCTGATTTTAAAAAAAGATATGTCAGTGTAACTTTTCTAAGTCTGTTGGACCAAGAGCTTCAGAGAAGTTTAGGCTGGAAAAACTACACATGGAAAGTAAATTCTATCTTATAAAAGCTGCATTGCAGGAATGAGTGTCACAGTCTCTCTGAAAACAGTTCATCTTCATTTCTGTAATAATTAATTACAGAATAATTAATTTTAATTCTTTAATTTAAAATGAACATGTTATTTGTTAAACTATTTTTCCCACATTGTGATTTTCTATTAGAAAAGAATAATGTATAGAAAACTTAAAGAACTGTTGAAAGCAATGGAATGAATCACAGGAAGAAAATAAAAGTAAGCCCTAAATAACTTCACCAATTTCATTCAGTTGTGCCTGCCTTGTCATACTCGGCCATGATTAGTGTTATGCGGACAGGCAGGAAGATGCCTGAGAGAAAGGCTAGACTGAGGCAGTCCTCCTTCATTTGTGTTGCGAGAAGGATTTCACTGTGGTGGATTCCTTTATAGTTTAAAATAAACTCTGGTTGCTAAAAAAGGGGGGGGGGGAACCCTGGTAAATAGAGATGGATGATGAATATTGCAGTTCAGGAACAAGTGGAGAGCCACATTCTGTCCACGCATTATTTAAATCACATTTTGTAGTTTGCACATAAGGATGGGCCAGGAATCTGCTCAGGGAAAACAACTGTGACAGGTTCTTGCTTCTGGTTCATACATGCTTCACATCAACATATTTCTGCTTATTCACCATGGTTTAGCATTGCATCCAACCTAGCCCAGTATCTGTGTTAATAAATATGTATAATAACGCTGCATTTTGAATTGTACTTCATACGTGGCTAGTAGAAACTAAGGTTGGCTATCAGTTCCATGATAATTCGTGAATTCCTAAGACTAGATTCATACTATGCTCTGCCTGGCTGTGTCTTGAAAGGAAGGGTATATTAACGTTCTCCGTTGAGACAGTAAGGATTTATCAGCATAGCCGTAGGAATTATTACCAAAGTGTATCTGTTGCTGATGTTGCAATTATTTACAAAGTTTATAATGTTGCATTAAGCAAAGTAGAGATTCAGAAACAACTAATTCCTGCCAACAAATTAAAATCAGTAAAAAAGAGAAGAGAGAGTCCATTATATTGATTAAAAGAAATGTTGGAGTCCTGAGTGTATTTTACAGGACTTGGCAATTCTGTGCTGAGCTGTTTTTTTTTAAAGTAGCTTTTTTTTCTTTTTTTTTGCAAAATACTTATATTTTTATACATGTATATACAATTTAACATCCAGGCACTAATATGGGGCTTAAGGTTGAGTGAAACTTTTCTATTGATATTATTTCTGCTGTGGTATATATTAGTTTTGGTTTTCTAACTGCGTCTGTTGCCTTTGCTTTCCATGAAGCTTTTTTTTTCCTAATCCCTGTCCTGGGAATTACTTATATCTGTGTACTTGTAGCTGCTGTCCAAAGTTGCAGCTCTCTTCGTTATAACAAAATATTACCATGGAGGCATTTGAAGATGTTGGTATTCTCTAATCCTAATCTGAGGCGGGGTAGAAGCTAAGATACCATTGCTATGATGCAAAGCTAGCTTCCTCAGTATAAAATGATTTTATAATTAGACCCATTTAAATGCACTGGGTTATGCGAAAATGGACAGTGGCTGCATACATTTGTGTGTATAGGGAGTTGCATGAGTTAATTATGCTTTATTAAATAAGGGCCAGTTAGTTGCTGGCTATCTATATCTATCTTCTGCCTTTTTGAGGTGTATAGAAAATGTATATCATGTGGTGGTAGTTGTATTCAGTATTAATTTTAATATAATGGCAGGCGTCTTTTTTAATTTTCTAGGCTTGACATTGTTGATAAGTTTCGGAACTGTTGTCTTGCTTCTTCTGGCAGTCATTCTTACCATGGTCTTCATAAAACTTCGGGAGAAAAAAATTACGCTTCCCAAATCTCTGGTAAGGTACCGCAATATCTTTCATTCCCTTTGGGATACTAGCTGTATCTTTATTGTAAGGTTACTTTAACAGAATCTTGCAAGTCTGAAAGGACCCCATCCATCCCTCACTTTTACTCTCCTGAAAACTAGGGAAGGTCCCTTCTGAGATGCTTTCACCACCCATCCTCCTTCAGATTCAAATTTCATTTTTCAGACCATTTGTCTAAGCTGTGGCTCTTCCTCCTGTCTCCCAAGCCCATTCTCACATACTATTGCAGTGGGTTTGTGAGTTTGACATTTCTGTCATTAGAAGTGCCTGCTAGTAAGCCTTACACTGCTGCAGTGAGGCTCCTTCTTGCAGAGAAGAGCATCAAGGGCACTTCACTACCCCCAGAGTTCACAGAAGGCTAGTACCTGTCTGTTAGGTTCAGCCCAAGAATCACAGGAGGCAGTCCAGAAATCAGCTCAGCTTCCTTATTAGCTTGCACCTAAGAGAAAGAATCTCGCCAGACTAACTCTAATCCCCCAACGACAGCAACTATAACCATCGCGCCCTTAGGGAGGGGCCAGTCTCCTCCTCTTGACTTTCACACACTCCGGCTGGGGACTGAGGAGGTGCTTCCCCTGGAATGTCTCTCCCCCCTCCTTGTAACCTTGAAGCTCCCTTCCAGAATCCTCCCCACTCATGCCTTCCATCACACTATCTCAGTACTTACTCAGCCAGCATATATATCAGATAACGTTTAAATATGAACTGATAGCCATTAGTAAAAAAAGGAACATAGTGGAGTCCTAAAAACACGTTCATTGTGGTGTTCCTTGTTTAGCCAAATTATTTGTCATTAAAGCGGACACTAATAACTCATATACCAGTATTTCTGGATGCTTAAGGACACCATAAATCTGGTCTTGCAGTAGCCGTTTGTACTAGTTTCAACACTGTAATTGGGGGAATGCCAATTAATTCTGGCAATCCAAGCTTTGCGGGGGTTGTTTTCCATTAGCTTCCTTACTGTTCTTAAGAGACTTCTCAGGAACTTGATACTAGGAAAGAGCATAATGATATGACAGTATGTTTTTGTATTCAGATATAAGACAAAATTGAACAAAAGGCAAGGGATATTTATTAGGCAATACTAATTTCAGAATTCTAAGATCTTGTGGCAACCAAATCCAGCAACTAGTATGATCTGTATATGGAAGCAGAATCTCTCTTAAGTATTATTCATGCTGAAAACCCCCAAGCAACGCAACCAGTGTTGCCAATAATAGCACAGCATGAGTAATATATGTATTCCCATCAATCTTGGAGTGTGAATTTCAATGCAGATCTCTTATTTATTGTCTTACTGGGTTCATTTAACAGTTGCACTTGGTTACTTTGAAGCATTAGTAGTAGTAGTAGTAGTAGTAATGGTAATAGTATTAGTATTATGGTTGGCCGCACAGTTAGCCAGAAGTTTAAACTGGATTTGGCATTTTTATCCACCTATTGAGTTATTGTTGTTATTGCTACTTTGTTTTCATGCAGGAAGTAGCAATATAAAGTTTATATTAATTGGATAAATGTAACATCATTATTGTCCAGAATGTTAATTGCTGGTCTTTCCAGCATCTTTTTTCTTAAGTCAGTCTTATTTCACTTTCCATTAAAACCGGAAACCAAGTGACTTGAGAATCATGGACTACAGATGTTTTGGTCACTTTCATTGCCCAACAATTTATGAATTTTAGAATCCAGAAATGATAATGTGTTGTCAAATAAAATATTTAACTTTAGAATGCACATTGTATTATAAAGATATTTCTTACTTCAAAATTCACTATTCAATAAATGAGGGAAAATTTCACCATGTTTCAGTGATATGGACTTTTGATTTATTATATGCCATCAAGTTGTTGATTCTTAACAATCATATAGATATGTTTTCTCCATGATGATCTGTTCCTAACCTGGTCTTTCAGGACTACTGATTCATGAATTGATTATATATCACATTTATACCCCGACACAATCATACACAGACTCTCAGTGTGTTAATTAATATGCTAATTATGCCAAAATAATAGACACCACTTAAAGTATATAGTCATATGTGTTAACTTTGCTCTGTGTTCCTCTTTGCTCTGTATTCATTCCGTAGCCTTTCAATGAAAGGTCTACAATGCATGGACAGTGCTACAGGAGTTACAAGGGCAGAGGGAAACCATTCAGTATGGACTAGAAAAACCTTAGACAAGTTAAGACATCTCTGTCCAAATTTCACCTGTCAGATTTGGGACAGTGGTAGCCCTCTCCTATAATTCCTACTTCACCACCTTAGGCAGCTCGAAAATGGAACTGGTAACTGATTTTTTGTTGTTGCATTTTTTAAAGGTTACTGTGGTAAGAAACCAAGTCAGCAGTGCTGAATTTAAGTCAGAATGCAAATATGATATTATATCTTCAACATCTTACAAGCCAGTGGTAGAGTGTGAAGATGAAAAATCAGTAGAGAAATTAGATGTCACTGAGAAGGTAAAAACCACTGATCCCAGTGATTATGGCAAAGAAGCAGATGCTGATGATTCCCAAGGAATTCAAGGAGAAGGGAGCACCCAAGAGGACACGGGTGCAGAAATCCATGAAAATGAACAGATTCATGAAGACAGTATCATGGATTACTCAAAATCTCTCACTGGCCAAGACACACATAGCAGTCTTCAAAATCAGGATCCTTCCAAAGCAGATGTCCAACGAAGTACAGTCCTAGGATGCTCAATAAAAGCATCTGGGTATGACAAACCCCACTGGATTGGCTCAAGCTCTAGAGATGAATTCTGACTACCGTCCAAAAATTGGGGAAACAATTTTTCCTATAAAAGAGCATTATCAGAAACTTCATCAGAAGCATCCATGGCCATGCTTGTGAGCACTTTAATCCTCACAGTACAGTGAGACTTCATATAGTCTTATGGTATGAAACCTGAGATGTGCTAAACTGAAGATACAGTCCTATTGTCCTTTTTACTTGGTAAAAAGTCCTTTTTACTTGGTAAAAAATAAATCTCATTGTATTCTCTTCATTTTGAATAGATATTCATAAGGTTCTAATACAGTTATTTCATGATATACCAATATGGTGCCCTGACAGCCTTTTTATTAAGAACCTGGTATTTTCTAAAAAAAATTGGACTATAAATTCTATAGTTCTTTGCCAGCAGCCTTGATGATTGGGTGCTGGTAGGCTTGAACAGCTGGACAGCATTATTTTGCCCTTTGTTCTCAGAGCAGTTCCTTTTCTCCTGCCAAAGGTATGATAGGTATTAAAGATAGGACTAACTGACCAGAGGTTTCTCTCTATATTGGTCAGTAGAAGAGGCTGTGGGAGTATTACAACAAGTGTAGTCTTCTGTGCATAGTAGGGGAGATTTGTAGTGTTAGCTTTTTGCTGACAGGAGAAAATTCCAAAAAGCCCAACTTGTAAGGAAATACTGGAAAAGTATAATTTTCAGCCAGGGCATTTCCAGGGAGGACTTGGAAAGACCATAACAAGTAGATGGGGCTATATTGTATTCAAGCAATTTCACTTCAGGTAAAATAGCTTACTGGTTTCTGTATGTATTAGATATGTACCATATAATATGACTCATAAGTATGTGAACATACGTTACCTTTGCAGATATTTAAGCATGGTAAATACTTGAACCATTTGTTTAGTGCCTACATTTAAATATTTAGCCATATGATTATTAATCTTCATTCTGTCTTGGAAAGTTTTATACAAATTGTTTATAGCTGTGACAAATGAAATGGCCAGCCAGCATTAATTCCCAGAATCCTCAGGAAACATGAAAATCTGAGAGTTGCACTCCAGATAGAACTGAAAATTGCCAGATTGGTGAAGCTAGACCAGTTCATTCTGCTTTACAAACAAGGGTTTAAATTCCATTGTCCTTTGACTGTAACTAGTTTGGTAACACTAAAATTACTTTGAGGCAGTGAACTGTAGTGGTTAAGGTGTTGGACTAGGACCAGAGAGACCCAGGTTCAAGTCTACCCTCAGTCACGGAAGTTCACTAGGTGACTGGGCCAGTCATTCTCTGTCAATCCAGTGTTTCCCATAGGGTTGTTGGAGTGGGAGAATGGAGGACTGCTATCTACACCGCCTTGATCTTGTGAGGAAAGGTATGATATAAATCAGTAATACTTAGATCTTAGTAATCAAAGATGGAACCCCAATAGATGTCAATTGTTGAGATGTCTATCATTTTATTACAGGATAGCTTTCCTTGACAGTACGTATCTTGTAGCAACTATATCCAGGTAAAGACTATAAGGAAAATAATACAGGTAGTGCTTGCTTAATGACTGCCCTGTTTAGCAACTGTTCATAAGTTACAACAGTGCTAAAAAAGTAACTTTACAACTGGTCCTCACACTTTCAACCATCACAGCATTCCCATGGTCACATGATCGAGATTCAGGCACTTTGCAACCGGCAAGCGTTTTTAACACTGCAGTATCCACAGTCACGCAATTGCCATTTGCGTGCTTCACAGTCAACTTCCGACAAGCAGAGTCAATGGAGAAGCTGGCAGTGAAATTGCATGTTGTGGTCACACGATGTCTCACTTAAACACAAGTGATTCACTTAACAACCACAGTGGAAGTGAGGTTGTAAGTCCATCATGGTCACATGATGTCTTGTTTAACAACCGCATCATTTAGCGACAGTTGCTGGTTCCAGTTGTAGTCATTAAGCAAGGACTACCTGTAAAGTTATCTACACCTCTGCTTTTACCGTTTTTTGTTAGCAAAAAACAAACTGAAAATCATTCATTAGCAAACCAGTAGCATTTTATGGATTGACTTATAAGGTTATGTTCATAGATTCTCTCCTCTCAGTCTCCTACTCCCCTTGTGTATCTTCTTGACCTCATGACTGGTTGTCAGTGCCTCAATTCAGGTATGGAGTCACACTATGTATTGTGGATTTGTTGTGATCCAATACAATTTAACCTTCCTCTTTGGATTGTTTTAGCACGTGTTAGGTAGTAGAGACAACCTAGTTTCCTTTTCAGTTGGAAAGACTATGACTTGCAACAACTCAGTCAACAAATTATCCATAAAATGACAGCTATGCCAATTAGGAGCAAAACTTCTGAAATTGTATCCTTATAGCTAAAAGATATTGCAAGCAATAGCTTAGGGATAAAGTATCTCCAATTACATTGTCATTTAGTTGACTGGGAGTGTAGCTTTTTACAATTTGATACACAAAAGATATGCTTGCTTGGGGGAAAAGATTCAGATCGCATGACAGCAACACACCAGATGCTCCAGCCTCATAAATTAGGAAAGGATTATGCATAGCCAGCTGCACCATATAAATGCCCAGTTTTTTATACTGCGCCATGACTCTTTGTATTTATCATATGGTCTAGCATCTGGTCAGCCTAGTCCACCCTCTATATATCTGCTGTAGTCAGACATATATTTATTTTGGTGTTATTTATGGTCAGAGTTTCTTCCTATATTGGATTATTGTTTTGGTCTTGATTATGAGGAGAAAATGCACCATTCTGAATGGGCAAGAAAATGAAGAAACAAGCAAACCATAAATTGATACTAGGAGAAAATACTGAACTAGGTAAGCAAAGGCAGCTTACTCTGAAGAATTAGGGGCTTTATACCTAATGGCACAGGTTTGAAGCTTGTTATTTTTCTCTCTTTTTCCTTGGGTCACTAAACTTCCTAAATTTAAAAATTGTTGAACACATTCCTTATCTACAGGATTAAGACATTCTGTCTCCCTGTAAATACACTGTAGTCTGACTTGACAGAGTTCAAGATCTGTTTGCAAGTTATTAAAAAGAAAGTAAACTTGCTTTGATTTTCAGAATGGGCTGAAAAGTATTTATATTACTGTTTCCGTATGTAGTGAAGCATTCAACACAGGAATTATTGTCTCTTATTCTGAATTGGCTTTGGATGCCTTTAATAACATCACATAAATCAGGACCTTTGGTGAATATTCACAAGTTCCTTAATTAGCTGAAATTCATTAAGAAGCAGTTCCAGTGTCTAAATAAAATAGTAAGTTTGAAGAAACCTCTTAGGACCTTGAGTATCCCTAAGGCATTATTTCAGCACAAAAATGTTTCACAGAGGACATTTTATACAGCCCTGGTTTTGAACTGGTGCTTTTAGAACTCTGGATCCTCCAGATTTTCATTTTGGGTGAACTAGTTCCTTTCTCACATATGTTTACCCAACTGTGTTATGGCACTGGTTTGTAGCAAGGGTAATACAATCTTCAATTCTTGTCTGTCTGTATTCTTACACAGAATTTATTTTCCTATATTTTCAACGGTTTTATTAGCTGTGCAGTTTGGGACATGAAAAATAGAAGTCATTTCTTAATACAACACTTTACTATCCCAAATCCATATTTAAAACTTACTTTCAAAGACTGGAAAAGTTGAAAATGGTTCTGGTGTATTTCCTATCTTTTCCCATACTGTAATAATACAGATTTAAAAACACCAGTAAATATGATCATTCAAGAGTTATGAAAACAGAAGATTTTACAGGATTAAAAAATCACTGATCCTGAATATATTGTTTACAAATTCCAATTTGATTTCCAGCTAACTTATTTTTAATATAAATTAAGATGCAATCTACCAGATAAATACATTTATTGTGTTTGAAGATTGGAATGTGTCCACATTATTTAAAATCAAAGGAACCTCTTCTATATTACATAAAATGTTTATATCAAATACAGAAAACTCAGATCCTTATAGTCTGGGACTAGGGCTTCAGGTCCAAATTTCATTCTTTCTGGTATATATTTCCTTTTGAATAGAATGTTCAAAGTTGAATTTCTGTATATAACATGACAAATGCACATATGTAAGTATGTATATAACAAGTCTTTGCATTGCTTTTGTATATTTCACTTTCAGATTATTTTGTTATGTTTTCATGGTTTTTTGATCAGTGTCTAAATAAATTTTAAAATTCACTGCTTAGTATTGTAACATGCTTTCACATTTTATGCAGCACTTTATTTTTTAAATATATCATTGTGCGTTTAAATGTATCTGTGTTTAAAAACAGGCATTTAAGAACACTTGTGTACTTAATTTTGAATTGCTAAGAAAGCGGTTTCCTTCACAATGCAGTACAACAGTATCATGAGAGAGCTTATGGGACAATGAACCTTAGAATAAAGACAGAACTTTAAAGACAGAACTTTAGTAAGAGCCTGGAGTATGCAAGTTAAATACACAAATCACAGAAATATTGTCAGTAGATGGCACTCTTGTTTTGCGTTCAGCAAACAGAAGGTATCATTCCCAACAGTAGGTGATTCCAAGAGCTTGTGATTTTCATACACAAAATAAAACTTTGTCTAATGGTACATTAAATGTTTTCCTTCTAGTAAAACTTACCATACAAAATGAAGCCTCACATATTTTATGGGTACATGGGATTGATTGATTGATACAAAACATGTATTTATCACAATTATAGTCTGCCGTAATCCCAAAGGACTCTTGGTGGATTGCAAAGATAAAAATACACAAAACATCCACAATCCAGTTAAACGTGGAAAATAAATAAAAACCAATCTATAAACCCAGCCAACACAATATGGCCCACGCACTCTGGAAGAGCTCTGCTTCTGGGAAACAGTCAAAGCAGTAATCAACTTCATGTCCACTGAGAGACCACTCCAAAGGACTGGTGTTGTCACCTATAAGCAATGTCTTCAAGCCTTGCCCCCCCCTTACCTCCCTAAGTGGGGAACCACTTGCAGTTTCTCCCAGCTAGATCAAATTGGCCAGGCTGATTCCAACATGTCAGTCCTTCAAGATAGGCCAGGTCAGGAACAGACACTGCCAAGGACTACTGGAACTCTTACCTTACTGTATAATAACAGGATTCAGGGGTTTTGAGATTTAACAGTAACTCTGTTTTGCTAGGATTCAATTTAAGCCTGCTCTTGCTGATCCAGATCCTCTCAGCCTTCAGGCACCACGACGGAACTTCAATGGCATCATTACCCCTGGCTTGGGATCAGCAATGTAAACCTGTGTATCATCAGCATATTGATAATACCAGATCCCAAACTGCCAGATTACTTTTCCTAGTGACTTCATGTAGAGGTTAACAAGCTCCCAAATCTAAGAAACAGTCTCTCCATCCAGATGTGTGAAAGGGACAGAAAGACAAGGATCCAGCCCACAGGTGGCAGAGGACACCCTAGAGAGCACCCTATCCACTTCATTGGAGGTTACAAGCCAAAAGAAATCCCAGACAATTGGGTATAAGGATTCCCTAATCACCACCCTGACCCTGCCCTTGTAGAGTCAAGACTTAAGTAAATTTGAGCACCAGATCACAATGGCCAGGAGGGGTTCTTGATGCTGGCTTTTCCTCAGCAGGAAATTAGCTACCTGAAACACGGCTGCTGGACAAGAACCTGATGATGCAATAAGTGAGAAGTGAAAACACTTATTACCACCGAGTAGGCCCAAATGTGGGCACATGCCCATGCTTAGTCAGATTTATTTGTTATTTCCTCTACTGGTGTTCTAGGTGTCACTTCTGCCACTTCATCTCTCAGAGGCTTGCAGTGAACCAAAGAACCATCTGGAATTGGCTGAAACTTAGGGTGGTTTCAAATACCCAGCCCGCCTCACAGTGCCAACAGCAAACTAGGCCCTCAGGAAATTTGCCCACCAGATTATCAGGAAAATCCCCAAGTACTCACCAGAAACCACCCAGATTCATGAGGTCCCTGGCACAGATCATTTGAATAGGTCCAGCCCAATGGAGATCATGGGTGGCCATCAACTGCAGCTGGACCAGGAAGTGATCTGATCATGACAAAATATTGATGGTAATACCTCCACATCTAGTTCACATAGCAACTCTTCCAAAGCAGAGGCAAAGTCTAACATGTTTTCATCCTCATGTGTCAGGCCCAAGATCATCTGGGACAAGCCCAAAACCTGGTCAGGCCAATTCAGAAAGAGTGACATCACTGCCCTCACTCAGTTTTGCAGCATTCCAGATTCTCCTTTGTAAAAAAAAAAAAAATTAAAAGGAACAACAATAAAACCCCTAAAGTAAGGTTGGACAAAGAGCTTTGTTGAATACCGAGAGTGCAAGAACACGGTTGCTGACAGGCAGCATTAGCTCCTTGATGTAGACCTACTAATTCCACTGGTTTTGCCTTGTACCCCTTCAGATATTTTAGACTACAGTTCTCATCCTTAGATAGCATGGCCATGACTGGGTGGGAATGAATCCAGCAGGCCTCCAGGGTATCAGGTAGTATAGTAGTATCATATCTACTTGAAGAAAGTAGATATGAATGAAATGACTCTAGATTGCACAGAGGCTTCAGGAAAAAAGAATCCCAATACTTGCAGACTTTTGCAACATAAGGAATCAATCCAGGTTTCTCTGTTAGCTGCCAGATTTATTACTGCCAAATACTGCAAAACAAAAAATATTGTTTGTATATGTATGTATGTATACATACACACATATGTATATGTGTAGTGTGTCTATGTATAGCAAACATTAACAGTGTCAAATGTCTGTTCAGATTTGTCTGCAGCAATAAGTGAAGTTCATGGTTCTCTTGGTAGTTTAGCTGGTGCATGAGGATAAGAGCCAGGTGCACCAAACTGGATAGTGAGACTGAGGAACGGACCAGCTCTGGGAAGGAGTTCTTCCCTATGTGTAAGCAGGAGTGGTGATACAGATGCTTCGGATAGTCAGCCTGCTCCCCTCTGTTAGCAATTCAGGTGAAAGTCGGGAAAAGGAAAAGTTGACCTCCTCCTATTTCGGAGTCCATGGCACATGATGGCAGTGGTGATTCAGACACACCAGAGACCGCCCATGTAACCAGCTGCCCATCACCAGAGCATGCACACTCTGCATGAGGGCAGCTTCCTATGACAGCCCTTGAAGCTTGTATTTGAAGTCCCATGCTATGTGTTTGCAACTGCGGCAAGGCACAGATCAACAGGGTAGGGACACCAGGTATCTTTTGACCCCTGTGATGCTTAAGCACCTTTCAGGTGGCCTTCCC
The DNA here is from genome assembly GCF_059951505.1 of Python bivittatus. Taxonomy (NCBI): domain Eukaryota; kingdom Metazoa; phylum Chordata; class Lepidosauria; order Squamata; family Pythonidae; genus Python; species Python bivittatus. The sequence continues at coordinate 71,716,838 of NW_028277030.1, read as the reverse complement.
ACTTCTGGCAGCATGAGGCAGCTAATGTTGCTGATGAGCAGCAAGACACCTGCTCTCAAGCAGAGCAGGATGCCTACGTAGTGGTTGAAGCAGCCATCAGGCAGCAAGTGGCAGGAAAGTCCAGAAGTATCAGACATGTTGCATTCTATCATACAGATGATGGGTTTGGATGGACCTCCTCCATCTAGTTACCCCTGACTACCAGGTCCTCTCATATGCTATCTTCAGAAGGTGGGTAATGCCCTCTATATATCACCAGTGCTGGAAGAAATATTTGGACTGCTGCAGGCAACAAGCATTGCCTCTTGGTTCAGTTGAGATGGAGTGCATGTCTACCTCACCCACCTGGGGAGAGGTGGATGAGGATGAGAGAATAAGCTCCAGCAGATCCCACCATTTAGAAAGCAGGCATAGGTGGATGTCGCTTCATGCTGAAGATCCAGCCTTGACTCACCTAGCAGATGAGGTGTATGGTCATGAACCATGTGATTGAGAGCTAGCTGGCTGGCTGGGCAGAGGGAGATATAGTTGAAGTAAAAGGGCAGATCTGTGTAGTAAATCAGAGTCGCAACAGTTACTATCTCGATCTCCTCCACAGATCAACATAATCTGGGGAATCAGGTTAGTTTTTACAGCAGAATCCGTTACTCAGAGAGATGGTGGGTTTCTCTGCATTGGGTGTGTTCAAGTGGAAGATACAGTAATTGTGATTCCAACATTGCGTGGAGATTGGACTTGATGGCCACTATGACCCTTTTCAACCCTAAGATTCTTTGCTCAGTCTGTTAATGAGACAAAGTCCTCTATTGATCCCATTACCTGGGAATATGCATTTCTGACATGCCCCTATGCTAGGGGTGTTGTATCTGTTCCCTTGGATAGGGAAATGTCATCTCAAGAAAACATAGCATTTCTTTTGCGCAGGAAGGGATGGTCTGTGCTCCCATTGGTGGTATTCTTGTCTCACTACACCTTCCAGCTCTTTGAATCCCACCATATCAGAGCATTCTGGCATGATTAGGTAAAACAGCAGAATTGTTGGCATGCCAGCATTAGGAATTTAGAAGGCAACAGTTTTACTACCAAGGTGAGCACAGAAACAAAAATGTTAGCATTTATTCTCTCTCTTGCTGTTCTGTGAAATGGGGAAAGGGCAAGACATGGACCTAAGGGAATAGGACAAGACACTCAGCTACTGTCAGAAAAGAAACACCAATTGGCTAATAGTTCTCTCTCTGCTCAGCTACTGGCCAGAAAGGACACGTCTCGATTGGCTTGCAGTCTCCCCTTAGGTTCTAGGTTTTGTTACACACGCTGCTCCCAGGTTCAGCTTATGGTCACTCACTCACACACTCACAGCCTGTTGAGGCACGCGGATCTTGTCAGCTCCCCTTGCTTTCTACCTGGGTTTTCCAGATAGGTGCAGCTGGAGCAGACAGACACACAGCCCTGGTCAACAGCTGGGAAATAATTAGGGATACACACAAATCACTTCCAACCGAACACTGAAGCACAAGAGGTTCTTTGTAATACACGGAGACCCAGTGAATTTAAAGTAACAGCAAAACTTTACTGGTTGCAAGGTACATTTGCTCTTTCTCATACACACACACACACACACGCTCATCCACACTTACCCTCGTCCTTCCCAACTAGGCTACCAGGCACTAGCTAGAGGGACGGAAGCCACCAAGTCTGGATCCAAAGGTGACTCAGACGACTCAGAGTGGGAGGGCTTTGGGACCCCTTTTATCCCCAAAAGTCCTTGCTTTGTTGATTCACAAGTCTGGCAGTTGTTGATGGGATTGGGGTTTCCATGTGCTCAGGCCCAACTTTTTTTTTCTGGTTTAGGTCCTTTGTTTTTTTCCTTAACGACTTGCTTCCTTCTTATCTACCTCCCCGAAGGGATCCCATAGATAAGTTTCCTGGCTTTTGTCCTCTCTGCTTAGGTGCCTGCTTCATCTTTAGGTTATGGCAGCTTCAGCCTAGTCTCACAGTTTCTGACATTTTTAGGTCTTTGTATGTTTGATGTCTGAATAGATCTGAAAATAATCAAAACACTCCACAGCAATTCAGAGTGCTTTTTAAAAAATTCCAGAAGGATTCACAGACAGACTGATCAAATGGAAAAGCTCTGTGTCTCCTGCATTTATAGTTTGGGGGTTACATTGCCCACCCCGGTGTTTCAACTTCTCATTAATTCTTAGTTTTGATTGGAAAGTAATATAGTTAGCTACAGCAGCGGCAGATGTTCATTAATTCCAGACATCTGATCACATGGTAGGAAAAGATGACCACGCCATTATCATGGATTTTGGCAAATTATGTAATTTTCTCCTAAATGAATTATCAGTGAGAAAACAACCACCTTGATTGCCTGGGATCACATGGTAGTGATGGGAAGGTTAAAACTTTTCCATGTCCCAGCTGTGATTCATACTACCCAGCTGATATCTGATTATTTGGGTAGTGAAGAGATCTGAGGGCCAGAGACAGAAGAGCCAAGGGCTGCATTTGTCATGTGGGATGTAGATTGCCTTCCTACTGACATATACAGTATGATACTAAGCAATGGGAAAAAATCACATGTGGCTTCTTAGGATGTCTAAAGGATAAACTGAAGGCTTATTAATGCATCAGAAACTATTCCCAGCAATAAATAGTAGATATTTTCATTAACAAATTATTAATATGTCCAAACAGAAAGAAGTTTCTTTCTCTAGACCTATCTTACAAAATGATGGTAGACTTGAAGTTGTACAGTTCAATTAGTTATAGCCTTTTTTTTCCCAAGAAGCCCAGATCCATGTTTCCTACCTAATTACTTGCACCGTAAGTGCAAAAACAGTTAAACTAAGAGATAGTGACCATCCCAAGACTGTCTCCCTATTCCAAATCAGATACTTTCACCCTGTGAACCCCAATGTAGCACCAGTTTTTCCAGATGTACTTTCTTCGGTGTCCATTGGCTCTCTGCCCAATATAACTTTTTTATGATAGGCAACTGGAATGCTGTAACAAAGGAACAACGTTTAACATCATTCCAAAAATGATGTTAAATGTTCCAAAAATATCTTTGGAGCCCAGATACACTCCCTGGAAAAATCTTCTAATTCTTTGCAAAGTACTTCATTGTTAGAGTAAATTATAACATTGGAATACCCTTGAAGACCATCCAGCAGCTAGAGCTGGTCCAGAATGAGGTCATCCAGGTAGTGATGGAGGTACCATGTTACTTATGTGTGTCACCCTGATGCTCTGCAAGATGTGCTGCTTACCAACTGGCTTCTGGGTACAATTCAAGGTGTTGGTTATTAATATTATTTATTTAAATTTATTGGCCACCCAACTCCAATGGACTCTTTAAAGCCCTGCAAGGCACAGGGCCAGGCTATCTGAAGGACTGCCTATCTCCTGTTGTCTCTGCTGTCTGGTACAGTCCAGCAGGATGGGTGTGCTCTAGGTCCCATCAATTGAAGAATGTCATTTCCTGGGACTCAGGAAGCATGCCTACTTTATTGTAATTGGAATGATCTCCCCATCCCACCCATGGAGATTCGTGTGGCTCCTACCCTTATGTTGTTCAGAAAACTATTGAAGACATGGTTCTCCTAGGCCTTGGAGACAGGGTGATTGTGAAGCATCTTTTTGCCAGTTTGTTTTGATCTGTTTTGGTCTTGTTTTGAATACTTTGCTCTTCTGGTCAGTGGTATCTTTTACATGTTTTTATATGCAGTATATATATTGGTTCTTAGCTGCAAGCCACCGAGAGTCATTTGGGAGTCAGGTGGCCTATAAATTAATAAAATAAAATAAATAAGTAATAACCATCTTTTGGAATGGAACTGCAGTGCAGATACTTTTTTTTTACCGTTTTAGAAATATGGCAAACGATTGTTGGATAGAATCTAATAGTCTTTGATATTGAACCTACACATTAATGCCTCACAGCTTTTAAGTAATTAATCATGCTTCTTGGCCAAGCTAAAAAACAATTTTGTTTTCGCCTATTCAGCTCTTTTCTCTCAAGAAATCTCTGAAAAATTCAGTGTAGTGGGATAAAGCAATTTTAAGTTTTTAGTGTTAATGACAATTATTATTAGGACAAGACCCAGTAACAAGCATACTGTAATGTGAAAGGATAGAGTTTTGAGTGTGACATTGACTTTGCCTTTTTCTTCTTCCCTTTTTTTTTTTTTGGCCCATTTCCTACATTTTAATTACATTAAAATACTGCATTTTAATTACAAAAATATTCAACTTAAGTCACAAGTTTTATAACAACATCATGTCAAAATATAGTAACAAATATGCTATATATAATGAATTCTTAACAAATAGAAAATATCAAGGTTTAATTTCACGTTTCCCACCAAGACTGTTTACAACTAGAAAAATATTTTTTTTCTTTTTTCATTATGCAGACCACTATACTATTAGGGACCACCACATAAGCCAGCACCAAAATGGACTGACGTTCCAGGAAGACAGAGTCACACCACATGTTAGAAACCTCTAATCATAAGGGCAGTTTGATAGTGGAGCCAATATTGTAAGAGGTGAGGGCTTCCTTCAGGGAAGATGTTCAAGCAGGCTAGATGGCCATCTGTGAGGATGCTTTAATTTGGATGCCTGCATTCAGCAGAGGGTTGCACTCAATGGTCTAAAGCGTCTCTTCCAACTTTACAATTCTATAAACTTAGAATAAGAATACCAGTACCAATTGGTAGAGAATCTTGTCCCCTTTTTCTTAATCTCCCTTCCAAAGATGGTTAGCATGGTTGGTTGGCAGCTTATGTTCAGTGGAACAAAATGCATGTGGAGAAATAATAAAGTTAGGAGAATTGCTCTGTAGAAAGAATTTGGAAGGCTGTTGCTTGCAAGAAACTAATTAAAAACTCACCTTTATTTAGGAAACAACAATGTGATAAGGAAGTCTGAGTTACCTAGTCTATCTATCACTAAGAGCCTGTATTACAGCAAAGAGAGAGAGAGAAGTTCAATTTTTGAAGGAGGAAATGGAAGTGATAACAGTCCCAAATATATTGTCCTGACCAACAAGAGTCATATTTTGTAGACATATATAGTAAGGAAAGAAGATAAAAGTGCAGGAGTCCCCTGATAACTATTCTTGTAGATGTTGCTAGGTTTATAGGTACAGAAAACCAGGGCGTGTAATGTTGAATCTTATCAACAGAGAGAGAGAGAGAGTTTGGTCAGAAGAATGGGAAAGGGTGGTGTTTTTCCTGTGAAAAACTCTGTGGGCTTAACTATCAAAAGTAGGCAGCAGAAGGCTTCAAAGCAAATGCATTTACTCACTGCAGATTGCAAGTATACCACTTTTTTTGCTGAAATAACCTTTTCTGCACCCCTATTAAAAATAAAAACACAAGATCCTTCCCTTCTTTTATAATGGATATCCTAATGATGCAGGGCTGTTCTTACACCAGGAGTAGGAGCCTGATCTATCTACTTTATGGAGGATGTATATAGGAATGAAAGTCTCAGCTTTGTAATCCCTTTGAATAGAGCAGTGTTTCTCAACCTTGGCAACTTTAAAATGTGTGGCCTTCAATTCCCAGAATACCCCAGCCAGTAAGGCTGGCTGGGGAATTCTGGAAATTGAACTCCACATATCTTCAAGGTGCCAAGGTTGAGAAACACTGGAATAGAGGGATTCCTGAAACTTTACCACAGCTGCTATTCTCAGTCAGAATTGGCTGAACAGAAAGCATTTTTCCATTGTTCCGAATATGATATTTAAAAGATACCAATTCATTCTGTTTGTTTGTTAAATTTATACCCTGCTGCCATCTAGACTGACTCCTGGGGGGGTATAATTTTTTTTTAATCTTGATAGAATATATAGTAACTTTAAACAGACAAAATATCTTTGTTGTTTTGAGACTGACAGTTTAATTCTGCTGTGTGTGTGTCTGTTTGAATAACTCTCTGGACTCTTTCCATCCAAATATAATTGTGTTTTTAAAAATGCTTTGCCTATCTGGCTGTGATTTTTTTAAAAAATCTTTTGATATCATTTCCTTCCAAACTCTTGCATGGTTTCCCTTCAGTCCATCTGGCAATATATGATGCTATTTGGACTAAATCTGAGAATGTTATTTACATTTCTAATTTAGAGGGCTTCCAGCAACATTTGTGTGGCTTGGTCTCCTAAATGCATTTTTCAATTTATGCATTTTGGGTGGAGAGAAAATTACTTCCAACTCAGCAGTAAGAAGATCAGGAAAAGGGAATTGTTTTAATTAAAAGGATTACATATTCATAGGAGCCTTCAGTTACAGTAATAAAACAAAATTTATCCCATTAACCATTTGATTGAGTGATTTAAAAAAAAACACAATTATTAGATATAATACAACATATGTTATTGCATCCACATTTATTTCCTGGCTCATTCACACAGAGAGTATTAAAAAAAATCCCCCACTAACTAAGAGACAAGGTTAACTTTTTTAAAAAGTAGCCATAATTTTGTAACTAGATCACTGTTTGAAAGGAAAATCAAGTCAAGACTTGGCCACTATTCCTGACACATAATCATAAGAAAGTTAGACAGCTAAAGTAAAATGACCACTTTAAGCACAGTTCTGTTTCTGAGGTGGAGTTTCTGTCTATTTTTCTAATGCCTCTGTTTAGCACAGTCTGGTAATACTGTACTTTTTTAAAAGGATGATTTTCAATTGTGCACATCCTTCAGATTTTTCAAAGGAACTTTAATTAAGGGGGAGGAGGTGGAATCTCTCATACATCGGGTTGAATCGACATACATAAAATAGACACAGGAAAGAAAATGCAATTTTAATTGTAACTGAGTCTTTTTTTCTCTGTATTATAATCACATAGACAGCCTCTAAGGACAAAGGTTATTTTGTTTTGTAACTGGCAGATATATTTTGTCCAATAGCTCTCATATTGCCCTTAACAAAGAATTAAGATGAGTAACGACAAGGGTGTTCTCTGCCTAAACCCCCTCCAATCCATAATAATGGCCAACCCCACATTATTCTTTATAGGAATCTGGTCTGGAATGGAAAACAGCACGAAAGTCAGTATCTTTTTTATTGTAAGCCACCCAGAGTCACAGTCTGTGAGATGGGCGGCTCTATAAATATGATAAATAAATAAATAAATAAATAAATAAATAAATAAATCTCCAGAGAAAGGTGCATTTGATGGATACGTTTATTCCCATAAAAAGTATTTTAGGATATCATTATCATACGTAGATCCAGGGACACTTGCCAGCTTCAAAACAGTCCGAACATCTTTCAATCTTGCTTAAAGTCAAGCTCAGTTCTTCCCACTGTCTTTCTGTGGAGCATTGAAACAAAATATACTGTAACTGCTGGAAGTTCCCTTGCCTAACATTTTTTCCAGCCCTTAGCTAGCTGGCTTAAAACATTTGGATGAATAAAGATCAAGAGTAAAAGAGGCTGAGTCTACCCATCATACTAAGCTATTATGTGGCTTGTTTGGCTTCAGGTTAGCATCTTGTGTGAATCTGGCCTTGCCATTGGTATACTGCTCTTTACATCTTAGCATGAGCCAATTGTCATTTAGCCCATAAACCATGGTTTAGCACAATATGTGAACCCAGTTGGACTCAGTTTCTCCTTTTCAAATATCCACTTAGCCTGGAGGTTCTGAAGACCAACTAAATCAGCCTTGCCAATTCTGAAATAATCAACCAGAACATCCTTGTCAGAATAAATGCACACAATTTTAGTTACAAAGGCACTTGCAGATTAGTCGCATGGGATTCCCAAATATTCTAATAAAATAATCTCATTTCCATTTGCCAGATTGCTAGACTTTTGCCTTCCAAAATGTCATGGTGATCTGTAAACTATGGTTTATGATTTAGTGCAATGGGTGAACCCAGCCTTGGAATGTGAGCAACATTCTTCCCTGAGAGACTTCAGCTGCTATGTGCCAATACACTGGCAAGTGATAATAAGCAACTGACATGCCCAACCAAGTGATGCCTCAACTTGTACAAAACGAGTCAGTGTAAGAAGCCAATGTTGCCGGCCTTGCGGCTATTGATGTCACATGATTCGTGGCATAATCCTATACGTGCCTAGTAAAAAATAGGGAGCCCTTTGTATAGGATTGCTGCGGTTCCAAATACAATTTCCTGGAAATGAACTCAACTCAATGCAGTTTTATGATTCTACATCATCTTGTATAGGCTTGCACTACAAAGACATCTGGTATAATCTCATGGTTCAGTTTAATATTTGAATAAATCAATGAAGTATTAATAAAATGCATATAATAATTATTTATTTTTAGATGATGGTGTCACAGCAGACAACATTAAGACATGTCCTCTTCTTGTTAAATCCCTAGTAGTGCTGGCCAGCTCCAGCTTTTGGAGAATTTTTTAAAAAGTAAGTAAAAGTTCTTCTGCCTGTGAATGCCTTTTTAGTTAACTGAAATGTTTTTCTTCAATTAATCCAATTGGTTAATCAAGTAAAATACTACAGGAGACACCACTTCTTAAGACTGTGCAACAGGAAACAGGAAGCAGCATAGTTCTTGTGGCAGAAATGCTGAAGTTCAGCAGTATTGTACCTTGTCACTAAAATTACAAACTGCCAAAGGATTTTGCACCAGTGCAGAGAACTGTGGCTTTGTCCATATATATATATATATATATATATATATATATATATATATATATATACACACACACACACACACACACACACACACACAACCTGTATATGTCCTATGTGTACACTATATATGTGAATCTCCTAAGGAGATGAGAAAAATATTAGAAAATCAACTTCTCTACGGTGTCTGTAAAGCTATGGCAGTTCATCTCTTCCCAGTGCCTGCAGATATAGCAATTTAGATACACAGGTTTCATAATGCTATTGTAAATAAGGCCAACTAAAATCAGTCAATCAATCAATCAGACAAGCTTTTTGGAAGAAATTTCTGTGTAGAAATCTCATTATCTGCCATCAGTGAAAACTGGGGAAAAGAAAAGATGAATCAAGGGTTTAATTTTTGTCAAGATTTTCCAGAAATCTTAGCCCTTAGACTGTCTGCCCTCCCCCTCCCTCCCACCCAGTATTTAAATCCCATTCCGGCTTTCCGTGGGGCTAACATGCTGGCGGAGGGCGTTTTATCCCCGATCTACCCAAATCCCACCTCGCCACTGTTTGGCTTTAACAGGCGTGGCTTCTGACAGCTTCGATTCGGGAATCAGGCGCGAGAGCGCAGCGTGGAGGCAGCTAATCCGATCCCTGGGAATCAGGCGGGGCGCGAGGGGTACGCAGGGGAACGAGCCGGAAGCGGCGAGGCAGGAGCCGCTGAGCGTGTCAGCCCCTGGGAGGGCCGGAGTCCTCGGCTTGGCTCGGTGGGGTCGCCACCGCCGACCTCCGCGCCCGGCCGAATTCCGGGGAAGGTGGCGAAGACGAGCATCATGCAACGCCCAGGCGCTGTCCCTTCTCAATGAGTGACCCCGCGGCGTCAGCTCTCTGGCTCCTCCTGCTCCGGCTGGTCCTCCCCACGCCTCCTCCAGAGGTGGCAGGTAGGTCACGGGAAAACGCCGGGGGGCGCCGGGGGCGGCTTCCTCGCAGCTTTGGGCTTCACCCGAGGCTTTGAGTCGCTTTTGCTCCTCGCACGTTCTGCTAAGAGTGTCGGATGTGTTGACATCATGATGATGATGATGATGATGATGATGAAGAAGAAGAAGAAGAAGAAGAAGAAGAAGAAGAAGAAGAAGAAGAAGAAGAAGAAGAAGAAGAAGAAGAAGAAGAAGAAGAAGAAGAAGAAGAAGAAGAAGAAGAAACAATAATAATTATAAAACAGCAGCAATAATGGGAGGATGGTTAAAGGGTGGCTAAGTCTTGGAATCTGCTTTACATCTATTGCCCAAGGGCAACACTAGGAAAGGGGTGCCCCTGAACACCTGCAGAGTGTAGCATCACTGGCGGGGGGGAGGGGGGTTGCTTTTTAAAGCGGCACTGTTTATGGAGAGTGTGCAAGGTTTTAATGCATAGCTGAACCCGACCAGACGGTGATTCGGCTTAGAAAGGCTCAGCTGTGAGATTTTTTTCCCCATGTGAGCTTTCAAATTGTCTGTGATTATCCTTCAAGGTTGCTTTGCATTGCTGGACAGCTCACTCTCTGGAAAAAGCAAAAACAAAGAGCCCTGTTGTTGCTCTGAAGTAATTCCCAGGGATGCGTGCCTCCTCCGCACGGCAGCCTATACAGACCTAAGTACCAGCTAATGCAGCGGGTGGTTAGAATGCTGAACTAAGACCCAGACCCAAATCTTCATTCCGCCACGAATGAAGTCTTCCCTGGAGACTTTGGACACATTGTTCTCTCTTTCATCCTAACCTACCTTAGAGATTGTGAGAAAGCCATATATACTGTCCTGATCTCCTTGGAGAAAAGATGCAATACAAATGCAATTAGGATAGAAATGCTTTTTTTTTTTTTAAAGTGCATGCATAAATTAAAAAGATAACTCCAGATAACTAAGGGCCTATACGATAATAACGTTGCCAAAGTTATTTTGAATTACTAAAAAGATATACTATGCTTAAAATAAGCTGTTTAGTATTCTGCCCCATTATTTACTGAGTTCACACAGATCTTTAACCAAGGCTGTAACAAACCTGGTGGCTTAACTTTAATTTTGGTTAAATTTAATCACTAACCTTGATTAAGAATCCAACTGGTTTGTTAGTTTATGGTTTACTGTATTATGCAAATTCAAAACATGGTTAATTCTATAACCAGGTTAAACACAACTATCAAGTGTTTCCACACATGCAGTACAAATAAACACAAACTTGAAATGGAACTTCAACATTTTATTTTATTTTTTGATAAGTTTATTTATCTTAATAAGTTTTATAAGAAGAAATATGAAAAAATGGAAAAGTAAAAAGGGGAACCGTCTGTATATATCATATATCCTAAAATATCAAAACATACTTAAACATTTCTAAATCTAAATTAAATTATGATTCTTTAATGTTACAAAACATTATACAATCTATGCCAAAGGATGACATATCATGTCATTTTTATTAGTAGATAGAATCGCTTTTTCAAAGACAGATAAATTACAAATCTCTTGAATCTACTCCTTAATATCAGGAATAATGCTACCTTTCCAATTTCTCAAAATAATTTTCTTAGCAATACCCCAGGCCTTCTCAAAAATAGTCAGATTCAAAAGTTTTGGAACACAATTTAAAATAGCATTAACATCTTTAACACTAAAAGATTTCCCCATAAATTTACTTAAGTACTTAAGATATTATTCCAAAAAGATGTCAGTAATTCACAAGACCAAATCATATGAGACAACCTTCAAATTTTTGCATTGCCAACAAAGAAAATCTGATGTCCATCCTTTCAAATACAATCTTTGGGGTGTCCAGTAGACTCAGAATAAAATCTTTTCATCTTTTCAATTTTATTCTTAAATCCACTGAAACAAATTTAATGTTTTTTAAGACCTGAAGCCGTTGACGTTCCATTATCAGGTATTCTATGTTTTTTTTCCATGAGTTGTAAATGTCATTAATGTCAACTTTAAAAATATTCTTTAGCTTTGATACAAATACTCAGGTTTCCTAGATGCAGCCAAAGCATCTGGTCTGTACAAAGCCGCCAAAACATGCTTGAGTTGATTATATTGCCACTGTTGTGAATGAGGGAGGCAAAATTCTATTTAAAATTGAGCAAAATCCTTAAAATCGTCATTTTATTATTGATTTCATTATTGATTTAAAGTATGTATTCCAGATTCTGCTCACAATTTCCAATAGAATATATTGTCTCCTATATTTAAACCACAGGTAGTCCTCATTTACCATTACTAAGTGACACGGTCATAAAGTGAAAAATCACGTGACTGTGCCCAACTTAGGATGTCAGTGCTGGCTGCCATTGTGAAGCGAATCACCCATGGTTGTTAAATGCGACATCACATGACTGCAACTTGTGACTTCCTGCCAGCTTCCCCATTGACTTTGCTTGTTGGAAGTGGGTTGTGAAAGTTGCAAATGGCAATCATGTGACCATGGGATGCTGCGATGGTTATAAATGAGCACCAGTTGCCAAGCACCCAAATCATGATCATGTGACTGCAGGGATGCTGTGACAGCTGCAATTTCAAGGACTGGTTGTAAATCTCCTCTTGCAGTGCCATTGTAACTTTGAATGGTCACTGTATGAACAGTTGGTAAGTGAGGACTACAGGTAGTCCTTACTTAATGACCCTAATTGGGACCAACAACTCCACTGCTAAGTGAAGTGATCACTAAGTGGGAAATCACATGACCACAACTGTACTTTCCAGCTGGAAAGAGACAAAACTAGTCAGTTTCACACCTTTGGCCTTTGTTTGCCTCCTAACCACTCCCCTGCCCTTTGAGTGCCTGCTTACTGTCTTGCACACATCAAAAGCAATGCAGTGAGAGCCATGGCTGTGCTACACAAACAGCTTACTCTCACCTGACTGAGGGATGCTGCAAAGCTGTAAATTGGCCATAAAGTTATTTTTTCAGGACCGTTGTAACTTCAGATGGTTGCTGAACAAGTGGTCGGTGAGTGAGGACTACTTGAACCCATAGAGTTCTTCCATAAAGTTAAATATCCATGAGCCTTGTCATCAAAATCCAGTCTGCAACCCAACTGACCCAGAAACGAAACACCCTTTATTCTGTATGTTGACCCCAGGAATTGCCAGGACCTTAATGGAAATAAATAAGAACTTTCTAACAAAGCCCACAAAGGTTGATACTCTGCTGAATTTTCATTCCACATACGGTAGATATACCCAATAAAATATAAGCCCAATGATATTTTTAACTTCAACCTAACTATTGAAATTATATTTTTATAATAAAAAACACCTATCCACACTAGCATTAAAAAAAATAGGAATAGGTATAACTCTACAGGCCTGCTTTCTACCTGTGAAATGTTTAAAAGCTTCCACTAAAGATGTCAGGAGCAGGAGAAAAAATGTGAAACATTGTGGATTAGGGGGAAGAATACTCACTTTTCCCTGATTTTTTTTTTTCCAGAAGATTTCTTTTTCAGGTTTCCAAGGGAAACAATGAGGAATCACTGAAAATAAACATCTTCCTCTATGAACCGAGAGGCATTAAAGAATGATTCTTTTACAGGAAAAAAAAAAGGCATTATTTTAAAAATATGCAATTTTGGAAGCAAAATGGAAATATGTATTGCGATAAGAAATGCAGCTTTCTATTTAATATTTGAGAATTAGCATTACTTTCCCCAATGAACACTACCCTTGTAAATTAATTAAAAACATATTTCCTAGACTCTGCTGTAACATTTGAGATGGCCACTAGATGACAGCAAATAATTTGTCTTTATCTCTTTGCTGCCATCTAGTTGCCATCCAGAGCTTTGCAGCCCAGATTTGGTAGCCCTGCACAAGAGCAGTTTGTTCCTTGATGATTGTGACATTGTTTTATGTTGTGTTTTGTACAAGTGAGGACAATAGAAAAACTCTATTGTAAAGAGGCACTGGAGCTAATCTGCTTCAAATTTCGAGAAGCTCAAAAAGCTTACATAAAAAATATCACTGGAGAGTGAAATTTAGGGGGGGGAAACCCAAATAGTCATTATTTGGTAAAGGCATGGTTCTAATTTTTATTGGAGAAGGGTCACTCAATGAATATATATATAGGTAGACACATATACACACACACACAATATTTTGTCTATTTTAAAGAATATATTTTCCAGACTTTGATCCTTTGTGCTCAGGCAGCAGAAGTCCCATTTAAATAAATAATCTCTACTGAAGAACCAAGCTTCTTTGATTTAAAATTTTGAATTAGACTTTAGGCTAAAACCTCTGAAAACCAAGTATTCAGCTTATTTTGAGAAACCAGGAGACAAAGAAATCTTGGGAAATATTATACCACACGTTAGTTCAGTTGTTACTAAGGATATGAGGGCTATAGATCTGGGCCACAGACATCCCAAGGACCACTGAATGGCAGAAAAGAGATACTGAAAATTCTCTCTCGGCTGTCCTTTAGTGGTGGGCCGGACATGGGAGCCCTAAAGCATCCCAAAAAAGGAATATAATCTTCAGTGAAGGAGACGAAAAGAAAATATCCATGTCATTAAAAGAGATGCATATTTAGCCCAAGGAGTCAGTATTCAGCTTCTTTCCTGAGCCCAGAGATAGCTACAGATGTAGAGTGAATTCTATACCAGATGATTTATTTATGGAATTGAGACAGTTTGGGTTGATTTTAGGGCTACCTGGTTGGAGGTGCAAAGCTCCAGATGACTACTATAGGGCAACAAAGAGAACCTTCTGTTTTTCAATGCCTAAGAAGGGAGACGGCATGGAACAACTTCTGGTCTACCCAGGAGTGTTCATTCTGTCAAAGCCCACCCATCTAAATATTTTTAAGTCCCAAAAGCTATTGCATAGATCATAATCCAATTGTTCATGTGTGTCATTTGTTTTCTTTCCTGATAGCATCCCACTGCCTTTTGCCCAGCCCGCGGAATGTCCATTTTATCTCCAGAAACATGAAGAACATCCTGCATTGGTTGCCACCAGAAGGAATAGCGGAAAACAAATTAGTTTATAAAGTGAAGTATTTGGTGTATGTTGGCTATTGAGTTTTACACTGTGTATTTCCATGTGCAAATGCTTCATTCTGCTTGTTTTTGTCATAACCGTAAGAGGCTGAAGACGATAAATGAGGGAGGCACCACCTCTGGCCCTAAGGTTAATTTTCAAATTCCTACACCAGAGATTTATTCAGTTTTCCACTGACAAATATCTGTCTCTTTTTTTGCAACTGGCTGCCTAGGTGAGAATTAAGAGGAAAAAGCGTGTAGCATAGAGATAATGGGTATTTCTACTCACTTTGGGCACTACTCCTATTTACTGCTTGTTGGAGCTCTCAACAGAGTATGCTTGAAGGAATGCAGTACTAGACATGAAAAAGGCTGCCCACTTCTCAAGGATAACACTAGATTTTTGAAACAGTTCTGAGCCCTCGAAAAGTTTGTCCTTCTTAAATCTTGTTTTTGCTATCTGTTTTATCAAAATACCCTTCCCTATCAGTAACTAATTAAGAAATGAATTATTTATTTAAAAGTTAGCTGGAAGAGGATTTGATATGTCATAGTGTTTCACAGGAAGGGAACATAAGGTAGCTTTATTGTTTTTTTTAATGTATGGGAACATTATAGTATAGTTAGACTGCTGCCCTTCAGGCTGGATTCTAAAAATGTACTTTGGAACAGGTGTGGCATGAATGTAGCAGCCACTGCAACTCCTTAAAGCAGCCCTGATTTTTCCCAGGATTGTATAGCAGCTGTATAGGTCAGCCATATGATCCCAGGGAAAGATATAGCTGCTTTAAAGAGTTACAGACACAGCTACTCTTACCATGCTCCAACACACCTTTTTGGAAGAGATTTCCAAGTCTTGTTTCTGAAATCCTAAAATAAGCACATCATATTTAAACAACAAAGAAACCTTTCAAAACTCCCTCTCGCCCTCCTCCCCAGAAGTCCAGTCTCAATTAAGAATTAATCGTACAAATGCTAATTTTGTTTCTTTTTCTTTTACTATTTGAAATTCAGATATGGCCAAGATAAATGGATTAAGTATCTGGAATGTAAGAATCTCAGTCAAACCTGGTGTGACCTCTCACATGCAACGTACAACCACAAAGAGCAATATCATGCCAGAGTGAAAGTCTCTCTAAATAGAACTTGTTCTGCCTGGGCAGAATCACCAAGGTTTAATCCATTTACAGACAGTAAGGAGAACTAATATATGTTCATAATAATGTTGTAAGACTCTGAAGGACAGCCATGGCTAATGTGAGATATTTGCTGATTTCAATGCATGTCAGTCACCACTGATTTCATGCAGCAGACATGTGTTGAAATATGCATACCGTATGATTGGTGAAACAGGTGCTGGTCTAAACATGGCCTGAAGATTGTTCTATAGAAATAAATGCAAGCAGAAGCAGAGACTAGGACTTGTTAGAGTTAGGGTTCAGGTCAGGCTTTTGCCATAACAACTTCCATGTGCATGGCAGTTCAGTCACATTTTTTGAAATACAAACTAAATATACCATTAATTGCGGAACGATCAAGAAGACTCCCATTGCTGCAGAAGAAAGTGTCCCTCAATGTGTAAATAGCAGTTTCAGAGAGGAGTTTTGTTTTGTTCTGTTTTGTTTTTCACAGCACATGGGGGAAGCCATGGAGGAAAGCACTTCTCCCTGATTGCGTTGTTCTAAGGCTGTTGTGGTGTCACTGGGGCTGCTGTTTATGAAACAGGATGCTGTTTGCACTTTTGTTCTTAGTGATGGGTGTATATCAGACTTGGCTGAATCCCAGATCCTTAAGCAGAGAAAGCAAGTGATTCAAATCAGAATTGTTATCTTCTAGGGTAGAGGATATTAATTTGAGCCTGCTGCAATTGGCATCCAACAAAATTCTGATTCTGGTCTGTTTCTCCAAATCCGTTGAACCTGAAAAGGAAAGCACAATGGGAAAACACAAACAGACACATATTCCCATTTTCCAGAAAAGAATACCACTGTATTAATCAAAACAATACAGAGATTAAAAATCTCAAAATCCTTATTCAGCATAACTTTGCCTCTACCTCTGGCCTCCTATGCTTGCATGCACCTGTAGCAATCCTTGCATGTAATAGCAATACCTCTTACCATGCATCCTAGAACAGAGACAGGGTTAAATTAAGGTCTACCATGTTGTTCCAGGGACTTATACCTTTATTCTAGAGCACTGTTTCTCAGCCTTAGCAACTTTAAGATGTGGGGATTTCAATTCCCAGGATTCCCCAGCCAGAATTTCAAAGGCTCTTGATTATGAAAAACCAGTATAAATTCCTTTTGACTCAGGGAGATACTTTCTCAGTTTGTTAGATCCTGCTCAATATAGTGAATTCTCTAAATAAAGTCCATTAATGATGCAATTTAAGGGAAGTTCTTAAAACTTTTCTTAGGTAAGTCAGCCTACCCAAACTGGTCCTTTCCAGATGTATTGGACTATATGTTTCCTCATGTCTAGCCACAATGGTCTATGCTGATTTGGAATGATGATCAATATAGTCTAACAATCTGGAGGGGTATCAGTTTGGAGCAGGCAGCCTAAATCTATGATGCTGAAAAGTTCAAGGTAAAAATAAATCAAACAGACCAACAAGGAAATTCTGTCTCAGTTGGTTTTGATTGTGTTCTTATTCTTATAAATAATTATATATGTTTGCTTTTCAGCAACCATCGACCCACCTGCATTCTCCCTCTCTTCTACTGAGAAGTCTATTTCAGTCATTGTGGTTCCCCCTGAGAAATGGAAGGGGAATCCCAGGGAGGAACCTGTGTATTTGCATGAAATATACCCAGGCCTACAATATAACGTGTCAGTATTCAACAAAAATATAAATAAAAGAGTAAGTTTGAAAATGGAAACAGAAACTATTGTTCAGCAGTTTAAATGAAGTGTGCTACTGGTTCAATAGGAGTGGTGTTCTCCTGGCCTGTGAAGATGTAGATGGACAATGATAAAAGCCCAGACTGGCTTCAGGGACAATAACTATAGAAGCAATGAGGATGTAGCTGTGCCTGATACCCGGGCTTGTAGATGTTCCCAGCTCAATCTTTCTCTCTGCATATGCCCATCAGTAATAGGATTACGGAAAGCTGCACTCTGGAGCAGA
Source organism: Python bivittatus (assembly GCF_059951505.1). Lineage (NCBI taxonomy): Eukaryota > Metazoa > Chordata > Lepidosauria > Squamata > Pythonidae > Python > Python bivittatus. The sequence goes on along the minus strand of NW_028277030.1, from coordinate 71,699,059 downwards.
AGATTGTATGTGAGGAGGAGATTGCCCTGTGTTGGAGGGTGTTCTTGTTTTCAAAATCTGTTTTCTTTCCCAAGCCTTTTTCCCCTCCTGGCTTGAGGAGTTGCCAATGACTATGAATTCCTGGCAGAGGAAGATGCACCTGGAACTCCAGGGCAAGATGCCAGGTCAAATCAATGCCTATCCTCCATCTAATTACCTTAAGTGTGGCAAGTGAGGACTGAAAGAAACAATGTGAGGAAACAGGGCCAGAAGTAGAAACAAGAAGCAAAACTATGATTGCAACAGTGAAGCAACTACAGAGCAGGACAGAACCCCCCAAAGAGGCAATCTAAGTATAACCTGGAACCGCTGTACTTCCTATGGCATCACTGTCCATCTGCCTTGCCAACTACCACCTTAAATAAGCCCCCCTCCCAAAAAAGTGGCTTAAAATATATAGCTGAAGTAGATCAAAATCCTCAACAAGGGTTCTTCTTGTCCCAGGATCCTTGCTGGAAGCTGAGCTAATGTTTTTCCCCTTCTAGCCAAGTTTCTTTGCCTTCCTCTCTCTCAAGCATTATGTGTGTAGGAGAGGAAGGGGGGGGGGGAACACAGAGATGTAGAGAGTGGATTCACCCATAGTACTAAGTCAGAATGGAATTCATTTGATTTTGGTGTAGCATATTCGATGATGCTACAAACATGATGTCCTCAGTATGACAAGGGTAAGCAAACAATAGCTTAACACAGTGCATGAGGAAGGATGGAAATTTTCCCCAGGATCAGGGGATACAATTTGTGGTCAACCAAGGAGACAGCCTCAGGTGATGTCATAAGAAGGAGGTAACATCATAGAAAGGGGAAAGAGCAGGGGCAATTTTTTTCAGCCTGTTTTGGGGATTTGTAGTGTCTATTATATTTCACTGGTGCAATCAGAAGTCATTTTTGGAGGATTAAGGATGAAAATGCAATTTGTTTGCATCCCAGGGACAGTTTGCTTTCAACTCTACCTTTAGTTTTGAGGATAAAAATAATTCCTAAATATTGCATCATTGGAAATTGATCATTTTGCCCCCAGTTTTAGCAGTACAGTTTGGGGCTTAGGGAGGCGGCATACAGATTGTGAATTGCCAACTCTATACTTTATGAACACAGCCAGTCAGGGCATTATCAACATTTTGGAGTGCCCTCAACTTGAGTACATGTGACTAACTATATCCCACAACAGTTGTATTCTAACTGTTCCCACAACACTGCTTTAAAAAAAAAAAAATCCGAAATGTGCCCCCAGAAGATTGGGAGCTGTTAACCAGCCAATAGTTTGTTTGCAACATTTGTTTGTGGGTACCATATCTAACACAGCTGCCCATTCATAATAGCTTGTAAAAATAATAGTCTTTCAATTTTATAGCTATGTCACAACACTGCATAAGCCGTATCCTATCAAGTCAGAAGGTTACATATTATGCTGCCAGTGATGCCAAAATTTCAGGCATTTGTTGTCTGTACAAAGCACTGGCTCAAAATATTGATGAAGGCAAAAGGCCCCTTTGTAAAGCTGAACAAGCTTTAGTTTCTCCAGGTATACTGAGGAAGTATATGGCATTATATTACATGACCTATTTGTTATGCAGTGCTTTAGCTAGGTTTTTCATACCCAAATATATGCCATGTTTTCTCCTTTTATATGAAGCTAGAAAGTAGTTTTCAGAAAGGGGTTTTCAATCTGTTTTTCTTCAGTAGGTGACATCTCAACATAATTAAGTTTAAAATGTAAAAAAAAAACTGTCCTTCCTTCCTTCCTTCCTTCCTTTAGTGGATGTTTTGCATTCAAAACAACAGACTGGAGGTGCACCAGTTACAATCAAATACAATATACTGTGTCACAGTACAAGTATATATTACTCCACTTCTATTTAGTGAATTATCTGAAGATCACTGCATTGCTACTCTGAAAGGTAAGCAAAGAACTATAAAATGCACCAAATCTGTGTGTGCCATCAGTATTATGAATAGATGAAGATTTCCACATAGTTTTCTTCTTCTCTTGAACATGTCTTAAGAAGAATCCTTTGGCTTTATAAGATATGTAGCATCCCCTGCTAGACATCTGTCACAATTGTGGACCTTCTCACTCTTCAGTTATATGTCTCTACCATCACAATTATCTTTTGAAACCTTAGGTTTCCATTCGAGTCTTGTGATGGACAGAGAAGGCAACATTAAGTTCATATTACAATAATCCACTAATACGTCCTCTGCTAGTTACTTTTATCGAAATAGACCTGTTTTTACCACTCATCATTTTCAGCTCTGCATTACTAAGTAGATGCATTTTTGCTTTCATGTGATTCTGAAGAGCATAATTTTGAATCTTTTATTAGAAGCAAGCAAGTCAGCCCTTTTTAGTCATTATTAATTGCCTATGTATTCCTAATAAATGCAGATAAATTGGGCGAAGAAAGAAACTGCTGGCAGGGAAATCAATAACTTACTCTGGGTGAACAGCCTAAATATAGAATTTAAAAGAATGTAACCCAGCTGTTACACAAGCAAGAAGTTATAAAAGAGACTTTATTTTAATGCTTGCTAGCAGGCAAATATATTTTGAAAAGTAATACATTTCATAAATATACTGGATTTTATGTGGGCATATGTTGAGGACAAAACTGTCAAAACTCTGCAGAAACCAAAGGCCTTATTTCCAGCTCTGAATAACCTTCATGGCTAATCAGATGTTATACTAGAAATATGCTAAACTTCCAAATAGATATAAAATATTATGCAGATTTTCTATCTTAATATAGAATGAATGCTTTTCCACATTCAAATGGGGCTACTTATTCTGAAGACAGCTATCAATTGTTAATGCTTTTGCCTGCTGACTCTTTGAAAAAAGGGAAGCATCTAACCTATGTTTTCTCAGCAGATCCAGTTTTCAAACAAACTGCAACAGTCATATTTGGATATACTTTACCAGGCCTGTTAATAGTCCTGATTATCTTGGTGTCAAGCTGTTGTCTATATAGATACACTCATCTCGTGAAGCAAACGTATCCGAAGAACTTGGTAAGGATTCTTTGTCATCTTTGAAATCTACCGTGCTGTAATTTTTTAAGGCACTGTGCAATGAAGCCTAGTTTATACAGGTAAAAATGTCTCATTTGAAAAAAGCTCTTTAGCTGCAGCAGTGGTGGATATTAAATGCAGATATCTAATCCCAGGAATTGCTGGTGCTGTAATTTCTCATAATGCATTAACAGAAGGGGACAACAGGAAGAATTAGCAGCTGTGTAGAAATCCATCTTATATTACTTATCCTTGGATCAGTTTACATACGGTGGTTCAACTGAAGAATCATCTCTCCTGACGGGTACTGTAGAAGCAAACCTCATCAGGGAACAGATGCCCCAAATTCCTTTTCTTAAAATAGTAAGATGTCTTTTTCTTTCTCACCTGTGCAATTATTTGGACGTGCTCAAAGGACATGCAGCTTTACAGGACTATGGAGGATCTGTATGAGTCTTCTAAAGTCACTCAGGCAGCATTGTGCTAAATCAGTAACAAGTTTTACAATACCACAGTGATGAGTGAATGACATTGGGAGATACTCCAAGTCACTAGGGGAAATGGCCTTTGAAATAGATTGCACCTAAACTGTGATTACAGCAGGGGTTTTCAAATTGTGGGTCACAATCACAATCACCTAGAGCTCTGTGAGCAAATTTGAGGAAGGTTGCACTGAAGATGTTACCTAGCCGGGTAATGAAACGTTTGTAAGAAAAGAACCAAGCTCAGAGAACCCCAAGGACTCCACAGTTGCAAATTTCTCAGCCAGAAGAGTTGAAATGTGAGTGGGCACAGTAGAGCTTCAATTCCTAGGGAAAGCAGGAAGGAAGGAGACTATACCATGCACTGTGCACGGTCAACAGGAAGGAGAGTGGCAAGCCTAGGCAGAAGTGCCTTCTCAGAACCAGGAAGAGATCACTCTGTCTAGCTCATCACTGTGAATAGGCATGTAAAAATAGCATGCTAGCTCAGCTGCTTGACCACAATTGTTGGGCAACTGCTGTCAGGCTCAGGGTGACAAAAACAGCAGACAGATCCTGCTCAGGACATACCAAAAGTTCATTCTCCATATCACTGGAGAGCCAGATGCCCACTGTCCCACTCCTTCTCCCCACTGCCTTGGCACTTAAACTCCACTGCACATGTTTCTACAATGATACTAGGTACTCCTTTCCCAATCCTTCTCCCTCCACCAGCCATATAACTGGCAAGGCTCTTTAAGCACTTTGGAAACTCCTAAAGGCAATATAGCTACATAGGTCCCATGGAAAAGGTATCCAGTCTATGCTTCAGGAGGTCCCTTTGCATCCCCTCACCTGTGTTAGGCCCTCCAGATGTACCTCCACGGCTTAAAAGGGCCATCCTAAGATCAGTTCCATCCCAGGAAAATTGCCAGAGTCTTTCTGGCTGATCTGTTGGATCATCATAACTCAAATCTAGTAGAGGGACCAAAAGCTTTGAATTTTTCCATTAAGGAGAATCCAAAGTTGCAAAGCAAGATTTGGCAGGAAAGAACTATACCAGGAAGATGGAAATCGGGCTACCCTCCATTGGGGCATTTGCACTCAATGGGATACAGGCAGACAAAATGTGCTGCTTCTCAGGAGCAGCCTTGCCAGCTGCCCATGCTGTCAAGGGGCAGAGAACATCCCCTAGAGCAAGGCTTAACACACTACGTATTAAGCAATAACCACGGCCTAATATAGTATGTGAACTCATTTGGGAGCCTACTCCTCAATAGTACAGTGCTAACTGTTATGACTGGTTAAATCTCTCCAGAGTCTTAGAAAGTAGATCTTCTCAGCATTAGTGCTTGCAGTATTTAATGGAGATAGAGTGAGCTGATATTTTTAAAATGATGTGATTTTTTTTCTTTGAGTTTTACACTTCCATATGTGATGGGCATTTCCTTATGACACTGTCTAGGCTGATGTTCAACAGTCTTGCCCAAACTAATTTTTTAAGGTCTGCAGGCATCAACATAAAAATTCTTCCAAAAGGGTTTTGCCACAAACAAGAATTAAAGTATTATTGGGCAAAAAACACAAAGAAACCAAGAGCAAGAATATATTTACACCTAGACACAAAGGAAATCAATGGTGACAAATAATAAATGCTTGAATTAACAGTAAGAAAAAAGGGTAATTAAGAAATGCAGAACTTCTAAATTGTACTAGGGCTAAATAATTCTCATTTATCCTCAGTCTCATCTGGTTCTTTGATGTTTCACAAGTATTTATAAAATACATATATCAATCATGTATGTATTTTTGGGTAACTGGATTTTACATTTATTTTTCGTACCTTTAGTTTGCTAGCTGTTCACAGGCTGAAACATAAACAATCTTTCTGTCCATATGTCTACAAATGTATTACTTGTATTCACACAATGTACTAAGCCATAATTTGATTTGCCTATTTTTAGCTTAGCTATATTGGTTAACTGGCTTTGTACAATGAATCATCATTAAAACAAACCATGGCTTGGTGTAATGTATAAAGCCATCATTGCCTTTTGTCCTATATTATTTAGAATCTGATTTCCTATGAGAAAGATAAGTTACGAGTGCAATTGTTTTTTAAACTGCTCATAATGACACACACACACATATGTATTGTAGGCCAGGTTGAACAGCAATGACATGATATTGCTAAAATATGTATAGCAGTAGATAAGCTTATTCTTAAGTATATGTCCAAGAAAGAAAGGAGGGAAATATTAACTATAATACCTGGGTAGAAAAGAAAAATTATAGAGAAGCAATTAAGAAAATAAAGAAACAGAAATTCCAGGAGAAAGAAGATAAGAGGTGAGTGAGTGAGGAGGTAGCAGCTGTAAATCAAATCTATTCCTAATTATTAGGGAAAGATGTGAAACTGTAGGTGCAAAGAGGCCATGTTTCTCTAGCCACCAATCTTCCGTTCCTAACTCAGCACTGTAGGCCACAGTAATCAAGGAAATGTTAATACAATTCTGTCATAAATGTGTTCCACCAGCTTCAATCTACAAGTAATAGATTGGGCCATTTTCTTTCTAAATTTGTAACTTTTTTGTTTCAGATTTTGAAATACAGTAAAAGCTGTGGAAGAGATCATTTTGTTCCTTCTGAAAAAATAGTGGTTAACTTCATTACAGTGAATGTTGTAGAAGAACATAAATCTTTTCTGGAGAACTGTCGTTTAACTGGCAACGGCTACATCAATGTTGAGACTGGTGAGGGAAGCTGTGCAGAAGAGAAAGCTTCAAAAAATGGTTTGGGAAACAATGATTTCTTTAAAAAGGACATTATACTAAAAAATGAGCAAAATAGAAACAAGCCAAAACTGACAGGATTTGAATCTCTCCAGGCTTCAGGGCAGATGCGCAATGATGAGTTTGTAGTATATGAATTTGATGTGAGGGCTGAACAGGTGGTTCCAGTTCAGGAGGAACAACAAATGTTTAGCTCAAAGGATGGTATTTGTGAGCCAAATTGTGCAATGCACAATTCACAAGCAACAATGTCAGAGTTACCCATCTATGGAACAGAGCAGGACTACTGTCCCCAGTTTGACAGACAAGATCCAGATACCTCTTTTGGGCAGCAGTTAAGAGAAGTCTTTTTGAATGAAAGGAGGTCTGCTTCTGTACAATTATATGATGCTGAAGTCCCTCTGATAAATCTGATGACTGATGAACCCGACCAGGCCTTTTGTCCTGAGTGTGATGTTATAGCAGACATTTGTTTGGCACCTGATCCCAAAGAGCCTTTTTTGGATGAAAAAAAAGCTCCACTCAAACAGCCGCACACTTTAGTATCTCTAATAACTCAAAAGACAACATCAAAGCATCACCAGATCAGAACAAGGGCCAGTGAAGACCAGGAAACAGAGATGGAAGAAGAGCAGAACAGAATAGTTGATTGGAATCCCTGGACAGGGAAAATTTATTTGTCATCTTTATCTGATGTAACAAAAGAAGATAAAATTGACAAAAAAAGGTATGAGGAATCCCTGGAAGAAGCACTTCTATTCAGGCTTTATGAGAGCCACTGTTCTGAAGACTTATTAGGAAGATATGAGAATATGTATCTCCTCCAACTCAAAGAACATTGGGGACTACATATAGAAATGCAAACCTAATAATCTTTCATTTCATACTTTACTAATTCAGTCATATGACTCTCAACAAAGTCATGGGTTCAATCCACAGTCAGCTCTAACCAAGGGATCTTCTAGTCACCAGAGTCTTGCCTTATGCAACTACCTGATAATCAGGTTGGCTCAAATCACAAGAGGTTATTCTAGAGTTTTGCAGATAAGGAATATTGCATACTAGCTGAATTTTGGTGATAAGTAAAAATTCTTTGGTTACCTCCATATCATTAGATTTTAGCAATTCAACACATCTAGAAAATAATTTATTATTTTTTTTAAAAAAGAAGGACTTGAGCTTTATTGGTTTGCTTTAATTTGGGACACTGCCCATACAGAGCAAAGAATGGCTTGATTTGAATGATAGGACAACATGAACTGGCTATTGTAAATGAAAAAAAAAACCAAACAAACCAGAATATTAGAGAGGACAATTCAGCGTAGGGAACTAATAGCACTAGGGATTAATATATATTGTTACTGGCCATTAAGCTGTCAATGGGTCATAGGCTGCTCTTACGTTATAACAAAGTTGTCTAAACGGTGTGAATTGGGGGACATCTTTGGAATGCTGAGGGAACAAATTTGCTGCTATTGTGGACTTGACCAGTGATAAAACAGTTCCCACTGCTTATTCTGGATTCCCAAAATGCTCACTATTTTTTCTGCTTATCCCTGTTTTCTGGTCAGATGGGCACACAACCAAATCATTAGGCTGCAGCCTCTGATCATTTTTATATTCTAAGAAAGCCTCTGAAATATATGTGGGATCTGAAAGAAATAAAAGATTATGTTTGAGGATGGTGCTTGATGTTGCAACATGCTAGCTTCTTATTTAATTTTTTTAATGAAAAATCTTTAAAAAATGAAGATGGTATGGTGACAAATTGGCACTTGTAGGCACCACAATGCGGCCTCAGATGTTATAACAGCAGCCCTGTGTATGTTCCATCTTTTTTCTTTAGAGAGTGGGCTCTCTCTAAAACACAACTTAGGCTCCCAAAGGAGAATTAGATATCCACATGGGTTATCCCTGGCAAATATAAGCTTCATGCTACGTCATAGGATGTTTCTATGTAAATGAAAGAATTCTTTCACTGTCTGCTCTCTTGCAATCTCATGCTGAGGATTTTTGGAAACATTCTTTTTCTGGATAAATTCATGGATGATTAGCCTATCAGTGTTAGTAGACTTAATGATTGTCTGCTATTTTCAGAATAACAAACAATGGCACCCACAACAAATCACAGGGATTCCAAATCAGGGTACAATGATCAAGTCATCATGCACATGTCACCATTACCTGCTTGCATCCTGATACCTGACAAAATATGTAAGTCAAGGTATTTGCATTATGATGTTGTCACACACAATATTATCATTTGCCTTCCTACAGATGTCCCTGATCACAGATACTATATTTTGAATGCCAGCTGATCAGGAGCAATCATCCTTTTTATTAATGTTTGTCAGATTCCTGAAGGCATCTTGTGTAGCAGTATGTAACAGAATGCTAAACTAGATGGACCCTTGATCTGATCCAGGAGATGGATCAGATGGTGGTTGTAGCCTTTCAGCTTTCAGACAGAAGTCTTATACTTTGGCTGGACAGAACATGCAAAAGGACCTCTTCAGCTAAGAGTTTGTCTTTGCTCAGCTCTTTTTATCAATCATCTTTCATCCCTTCTTTCTGCCGACAGTAAAAGGGCTCTGTGAAACCCCCCCAGGCTGTTTGGATTGCCTGTTCTATTCCTTCTCTGTCCCTCTGTGGGATTCTCTAAGCTTGATTGTTTGCTTGCAGATGTTTCATTACCCAACTAGGTAACATCAGCAGTTAGAGTGAATGTGGGGTTTGCTGCCTGTTTTATGTGCAGTAGCTTGCCCTGCCAGTTTTGGTGGGGGTGTAGCTTTCTCCTTGGTAGTTCCTTGATTAGGATGTTGTTTTCTGCCTTATTGTTTGTCTGGTGCTGATCCCTGCATATATGAAGGTGGACTGCTGGAAGGGATGTCTTATAGTCTGTCCCTCTTTGCTGGTTTCCAATAGCCTAGCTTCCCACCCCGATCTTTCCCACCCACTGTCTTTGCAAACAGAAGCTCAGCAGGCCTTGAGGTTTGTGTGAGAAGCTGAAAGTGATCCCCCCCCCCAAAAAAAAGGTAACAGAGAAGCTCAGGAAGTGATATTAGAATTTTGTCCATCTTGCCAAATGCGTCTTGCATACATTGTAGTGCTGGAGCAAGTTTAAAAAGGTAAAACAGCTTCCATTTTTCCATCAATGCAGCATGAGTAAATCAATGTTGATACCTGTAACATCATAAAAGCAATCACCATCACCTCTATTAGCCTAATGCATTTTAATCACTATAAATTAATAAGGCTTGATATTTTCATCTAGCCTGAGGAATTCCCCATAGAAAATTATAGCTGAATCTAGTGTTTTGAAAATTTTTGAATAGTCAGTTACATGGGCAGTATAAACTAATACGAGAATATCCTAGAATCTGAAGGTTGATTACAGAATGTTGGGAACTTAGATCTAATGATTTTTATTACAGCCCCATCACTAAAGAAGAACAGATACTCTCTCTCTCTCTCTCTCTCTCTCTCTCTCTATATATATATATATATAGAGAGAGAGAGAGAGAGAGAGAGAGAGAGAGAGAGAGAGTTTAGAAATTGAATTGCGAGAATTTGTATATGAACTCTCTGCTTTGCACAGGGGCAGGTTATTTATGGGACCACCTCTCCCCAAGGATTATATTAGATAGGACAGGTATGCTCCAGGCCCCTTTCCTCAAACATTGTTATCTGATGGGACCTTGAAGGCATGCCTTCTCTGTAGCTGCCCTGACCCTTAAGAGTAGCCTCCCTCCTGAGACTGAGGGAGGGGGCTATCCTTTTAGCCTTCTGGAATGCTGTGAAGAATTGGGCTAAGATGGGGATGAGTCAGGGAGTCAACAGTATGGGTGGCCTGGCACCTGGTGGGAAGGGTGTGATCTGTTTTTATACTGTTGTTTTTATTGGTTGCTGTTAGCCACCTAGGATCACTGTGTGAGACAGGCAGCTGCATACTTTCTTTAAATAAATAAATAAATAAATAAATAAATAATCACACTTACTTTAAACCCATATAAAAAGGGCTAGCAAGAATCTAGATAGGACCATCCTAGATAAATAAACCTTCAGATGTGCATCTGAGAAATAATCTTCATCATGAAAAGATCAGCAAATAGAAATGTGTGTATGGGCTTATGAAACCTAGAAGAGTCAAGGCCTCATCCTTCTGCTGCCCTGTTTCTCCATTTGTTGTTCTTTTTCCAAGTTGCTGAGGTTGGATTGAGATCAAAGGATTGGTCAGATTTCAACTATTTAATCTTATCCCTGGGAAACAGCTGAGAAGAAACAAAAGCCAGTTTGCACAGGAAGCATAAGAAGCTCTCTTCCTGCATCACCAGCTTGCTCCAGTTTTGTATTATCAAGCTGAGAAACGGAAGTGCCTTTCTGAGTGCACCGAAGGGAATTCATCACCATTAGCTGCAATGCAGTAGGAGGACATCTCCCTTGTATCACCCCCTCACTGTATTAAAATCCTCTCAGAGTATTAAAGAGCATTTAGGGCTCCCATTAGTAAAGGCCTCCCAGCAGAAATCTAAGGAATATTATTTCATTAATTTAAGACATCATTGCTCAACCACGACTTCCTAAAATACCAGCCAATCAATTATTGTTGGCTTGCTCATTTGTGCCTTGGGACTCATCTATCATTGGCATGAGGATGCTGGCCATTTACTCACAAGCAAACAGAGTCCTCTGGCTGAAAAGGTTTCTGCATCCCTAAAGGGTAATTTCCAAAATGCAGCAATACCAAAATATTATTACCATAGATTTGCTCCATAGGATTGTAAGTAAGTAAATAAATAAATAAGTCAGCATTCTTAGCTCAACTCAAAGTTCACAAAACATTATGTAAACTTCATACTTCAAAACTCTCCATCTAGAAAGATAATTTAAAAAGAAAAAAATATAGAAGGCATTTAAACTATGTATGCATCAGGTGACAACCTTCACACAATCATGTTTTGACACCAAATTTCTCCCTTGTTCCTGCAGTATTGCCTTCATCTCATCCCTAGTCTATCAGTGAGACAGGCTGAAGTTATTAGCTGCACTGTGGACAGCTTACAAGTAGGATTCTCATCCTTTTTCTAACATTGCCCAAGGACAGCCTGAAGGTGTGCCCTCATTATTTTGGAAGCAAAGTCAGGTAAACAGTAGCAAGAGTGACTAGAGATGTGTTTTGGGAATGCAAGGAGGCAAAGGCCCTCTTCATCCTCTTTAGTAATTAGCCAGGTTTCACCCCAAACATTTCTCTCCCAACCTTTGCCCACTCTATTAGAGCTGTATATTCTGAGCTCCCTTCTGATCCCTCACCTTGCTCCCTTCTTTTTGACATAAAGACTTTCAACTAGGCAGAAGATCGGAGAAAACAGACCTCCACTTTTTCATTAGAGAAAGAAGAGGGGATATATGTGCTTAGTAGTGGTAAGGTTAATAAGAGACCAGATCAGTTTCCAATTTCCTATTCTATAGAACTTAGCTAGTTGCATAATCATCACAGGGTCTTCCTTCCTCCTCTCTTCAGCTATTTCTGCCCTGGAATCTTTCCATGTATTTCTTTATTTCACATTATTTTAACTATGGAAATGCAAAAAAAAAAATGGGGCGGGAGAAGAGGGGCAGACCAACTAGTTTTAAAAAGACAGCCAGAGTCTTGAAATCACACTCACCCCATTCCTGTTCCAGTGTCCTTAGAGGTAGATGTTGGAGGCTAACAGTTCATATTTATGTATTTTTAGAGGTTGCATGACCCAATCATTTTTTTCTTGAAATGCTAGGCGTATCTAGATATTGATTATCCCTACCACTAAATACTGCAATCAATCAATTAATCTCTACCTTGAATTTTAAATTGCAGGTCTTCTGGTCCCATTTCTGGATTTTTAAAAATTCCCTTCTTCAGCAACCCTGTTTTTTGTAATAACTTGCCTGATAGAGAACTCGAGAACTTGAAGGCTTGCAGTCACTTTTGTACCATTTGGGCAGGTCCTAATAAAGATCTTGCCCGAAGAATCAGGGTAACTGTAGTGGTTAAGGTGTTAGACTAGGATCAGTGAAACCCAATAATCTCTCTCCTTCTATTAATATCTCTCAATCAACAATATCTCAACCCAATCGAATCCATAGAATTGTTGCTGTGGGGGAAAAATGGAGATAGGAGTGCTATTTATGCCTGAGCTGCTGGAGGAAAGGTTGGATGAAAATATAACAAAAATAAAATATGGATTACAGGCTTTTACTTTGAAGATATAATGGATTCCAGCAGCTCACATAAGTAACTGTCAGTCCTGATATTGTCCAAGAATAGGAGTAGGCAAGAGTGTGTTCTACTGAAATGGGAGTTTGGGAAAATAATACATCCTGCTAAAGATTTAATCAGTCTGGAATAATTTGGCAAGAAGTGTGAGCTGCCTTTCTTGTCACACCTATGATTTAGAAGTGGCATGTTCTTAAACTGTTTTTTGAAATAGTTTTAATTGTGCCTGGGGGCTGCTCTAAAAGCAGCGTATGTTTTAGGGTGGTGTCAACAGCCAATATACAATTCTTCTTGAGTAATGTGCATTATATTGCATGTTGTTTTAAGAAAGCCATCATCTTTAAAGGCCAAAGCCAAATCAAGGCTGACCTTTTTTTCCTTGTTTTCCTTGTTTTCAGATAAACAACATTGTAGATAGTAACTCAGGTGGCGCAGAATTTGTGGGTTATGTATGTCTGTTTTAAATTATTACTATTTTCATCCTGTGATCACTACAGAGGGAGTAGGGTGGTGGTGATGCAGTAGCGTCTTAGAAATGGGAGCAGCTTAAATCTTTGGCCTTTTTTGTTTGTAGAATTTCAGGGGAAATTACACTATATTACGGTTTAATTCATTTTTTAAAAAAGTTATCATAACATTAGTCAATTTGTTTCCAAGTTTTAGTAGAATATTCCTGGGAACTCTGAAAATCTCAACAATGGGTTGGGTAAGGGCATATAGTCTAAGAACTATGGTGATCCACCCTCGCAGAAACTGAACTATGCTTATAAAGGCAATTTGAAGAGGGTCCCACCAAAGGTCTACAGTGTACAAGATGGTACTCTTGGAAACGATTGGTCAATGGCAAATAAACCTCCATCCTACCAAAACATTATAAAGATGGTTGCTAAGGGACCATCCAGTAGCCAAAGTGCAGTCCTTTGCAACAGGATCTTGACAAAACCTCAGTCCAGCACTGATCAGATTGGATTGCAATCCCCATCATTTCTCACCATCCGTCATGCAAGCTAAATTGATGGGGGATTCAACAGCAGCTGAAGGGAATATCTATCCTGTTGGGTTATTCCATCTTGCTATTTGCTTAAGAGACATTCATTCTGTTTCAATTGCTGACCAAACTCTAAGACTTCTTTGCCATAAAAGTATTGTTGGAGGAAGGGAGGATATGTCTGGAGAAGACATGAGTACAGTACAGCGAGTCCATTAGCAACCTGCCAAAAATATAAACAGCCAATTAAGCCCATAAAGTAGGTATAATTTTTTATTTATATTTCGAATCCTCTTTAGTTTGGCAAAAATCTTTAAGGTGATAAAGGTAAAAGTACCACTTTAATGTTCCAATGATTTCAAAGGGAGAGAATAAAATTAATCTGAGCTCTTCGTTTCAGGAGAATGATCCTCATTAGTGATAGAGCACAGGGTCTTCATGCATTTGGTTCATTTCTAAGGATCTCAGATACCAGGATTAGGAAAAATTATCTGGCTATATCCCCAGAGATAAACTGCCATTAGAAAAGACAAAAGTAGGGCTATCAGAGCCTTCAGAGAGGGTCTCAATCTTGAGATCTTTCTGATCCCAATGCAAGAGTAGGAAACTTGATGTCCTGCAGAAATTTTAGTTTAAAAATACACAATCTCTTAGCACTGGCCATGGGGTTAATAGGAACCAAAACTCCTGGAAGACACCAAGTTGCTAACCCGCCCAAACATGTTTATCTTGGGTTTGGGCAAACCACAAGTGAAAGTATTTGTTTAAAAAATGGTCACATAAATTCCTCTTTTGGTTTTCAGTACTTGCATAGCATATTATTCTAAAAAGTGATCCATGACCAAAACAAAAAACAAAAACAAAACCCAAGTCCATGTTTTCCATTAGCTATTCTTATGTCTTCATAACTAGATTGCTATTTTTTTTTTTAACTTAGCAACTGTTGAGCTCATTGTAGAAGCAAGCCTACCTTAAATTGGCTGCGTTTCATAGATCAATGCTATAGACCAATGTTTCTCAAACTTGGCAACTTTAAGATGTGTGGACTTCAATTCCCAGAATTCTGGGAGTTGAAGTCCACACATCTTAAAGTCGCCAAGTTTGAGAAACACTGCTATAGACCTATAAAAGTATTTCATATATTCCAAGCACATGGCTAAGTCATCCACAGAAGAAAATAGAATGTTCAAATCAGCTGGATTGCAACAATATTTGAGAAGTGGGAGGTGATACTTGTGACCTGAGGATACTTTTCCACCTTTCAAAAATAAAGATTTAATGTAATTTAGAAATCCTTGCCTTTTAAACATATTAAAGCAGCTTCCAACTGAACTACCACTTGACACTTTGCAGCTACTCCTTGCCTAGTACATAAGTAGCAATTTCTAGATATGGGAGAAAATGTTTTTCCTAATTCAATGTTTTTCTGCTTGTTTCCTGCTAATAATGCATTACCTTCTGCAGCTAAACCGGCATCTCTGTTTCAGTAAACATACTGTACTTCGTGCTATTTCAGAGTTCTGCTTTAATTTAATGATGTGCACTGGCAACTGAGTCTACCATATAATAAAGTTTCCCAGCCTAAAATACTGATGCTGGGGTGTATAGAAAATCTAAACTGTTCTTAGCAGCGCTCAAGTCCTTGTTTCTGCATTTCAAAGGAAATGATAGTGTGGGGTGTGCGTGTTTTTCTCTAGCCAGAGGCAGGATGTGTACTTTGAAGTTAAGGACTGGCTCAGGCCCATTTCTGTTGAAACTAAACTTAGATGCTTATCCTTCATCTACTATATGCTAATCATGAGTGAAATACCTTAATAAGAGGCAGAGGTGACGATCAGTGAAATAAGCTAGAATTTATCAATCCCTTCTCTCAGTTCTGAAAAGGACCTCATTCTGGGGTACCATGAGGGCAGGGATTTGGAGCCCAAGCCCAGGGACCCCCTCTGCAGAACAAGTGAGCAAATGCAGTAAGGTCTGCTTTCCATACCTGAAATTAGTGAAGTAACAGGCATTGCAGGCTGAATAAGAGGTCCTTGTGAGGCTATGCAGTGCGTCATTGTTTGAAATTGATGAGCAGGAGACATTTGCAACAGTCATTTTCCTATACAAAAGGTGATTCTGCTGACAAAAATCTATACATGTTTCACTTCAAGATGGCCTGGGGCAGGTCTTCCCTAATTTTACCCCCACAATATCCTGTGAAATAGATTGTGAAAGACTGATCCCAAATCACTCATTGAGACCTGTGCTCAAGTAGATTCCTGAACACGGGGCTTCCAGATTCAATAACAGAATGATGCTGTCCTTCACTGGATCCCATGCAATGGCATGTTCTTTTTAAACACGTTTTCTCAAATAAGCAGTCAGAAAACCCCTTCTTGCACACTGGCCAAGGCTGCAGTGAGCCCTTTAAAGCAAATTGCTTTTGTTTAAGTGAAATGGTTAAAAAGGGAGTCACATAAACATACACCTTCTGAGTTGATCAACTAGCTTCCTCCATTTGAGCCTTCAAAGCTCTTTCCTGGCATAACAATTACATTTTTGCTTACAAACCAAATGAAAGGCTTTGCAATCAGACTCAACTGAAGCATGGTAGCAAGGAATTTATGTTCCTCTTTTACTCAATTCTCGGTACTGATTTTATTTTATTTCATTTTATTTTATTTTGAGATGGAAAAACAAGTCTGGTTTCTGAATACAGATAGTATGTATCTCCACATCATCTTTTGTTCCACTGACATCAGGGTTCTTGAGAGATTTATTTAGGGAATCAAACAAGCAGGGTCATTAATGCTGCTTTTTGTAAATTTAGCTTCTTCTCTAACTTCTGATCGCTGCGATAATGCAGCAGATGGCTCTGTTGTGTTCAGTTTGATTTGATTACTTGTTAACATCTCTGCATGTTCTCCAACAATGTACGTGAAAAGCAGCATAGAGCTGAGAGAGGAGAAGAGGTTCAACCTTGCCTATAATCTATGTGATTGTTTCATCCACTGGAGTGTGAGACCTTCAGGAGCCTCCAGGTTCCTGAATAAAATGCTTTTCTAACCTCTGAAGATTTTGGGTGTAACTGAACCACACTAGCTTATACACAGGTAAATATTTATGTAACTTCATCTATGTAGTTGGAGATGCCAACTACTTGTATTAAGAAATTAGATGTGTCTGACTATATCAGTAATCTAAGCTATAAGAAGCAAGTGAATGGAAAAGCAATCTAGACCAGGTCAACTCTTATTTTTAGTCTGCTGTTCCTTTTGTTTTTATTTGCTGTTTTAACTCTCATACATAAGACATCTAGAGTACCTCACTGATGGAGCTGGTGCACAAGTTGATAAACAAACAACACCTCATTCTACTGGCTTTGCAAGCAGAAATCTCCTTGTCGTTTTAGCATATTGTGCTCTGGAGAAGACAAATGTGAAAAAACACAAATGCCAGTCAACTGTTACTACTCCAACAGAAGACAGTGGCCTTCTTTATACATAACCTGGATCCAAAATTTCCAAGCATTCTAAGCATGGCTTGTTGAACAAGCCATTGCAAATAACTCTAATCAAATGATGTTAAGCCTAAAATAAAACCCATTATGGCTAAACATTATGTGTGAACCAAGCCAATGATTTGTAGTATGTGAAACTACAAGTGCTTTGGACTCCACATAAATGCAAGCAATAAAGCAGCCCATTTTTTCAAGCTTCCACAGAAGTCTGGGAAAAAAGCATTGCTGTATTAAGAATCACATTAGTTTTTATGAGTACATTCTTTAAAGCATTCACAATCACCTAATAACTGAAAAGTGTTGGGCTGCTGTGTATGCATAAGGTCCAAAGTACGTTTTGAAAATCATTTTCGAAGCATGCACAAACCTCACAGATTCACATCAAACTTCTAAGGGAACATTGGTTATTATAGGTTTTCCAGAATAGAGCAAAGTCAGTTCTCCTTTTCAAATGATGTTTTATGACATTCCAAATGAATATACTGCTACACACATGACACAGGAGAATGAAAAACCTCTTCATCTGTCCCCTGTGTCTTCTTGAACTATCTAAGGATACTTCTGCAAAGCTGGCAGTTTCACTTCATACTTTCAGAATCATATTTGCACCATCCTGTGAGTGTCCTCACTGCCATTGCCAAGAAACAGACCAGTGTTCCCTCCAGTTCCATACAACTGATCAATTGGGGGTAAAAACTCAGCTTTCCAAAACTTGCCTCTCCCTCAATCCTACTTTCCATCCTTTTTGTTGCCTTGCTGCTTTGTTTGAAGTAAGGGAAAAAAAGTAGTGTGTTTTGGAGCAACAAAGCTATCCCTCAAGTCCACCAGGTGGTACACAGTATGATAGCAAGGTGCAATGGCCTTGCCTTCAGATAGAATGAGCTTGAAGAAATGAAATAAGAGTTTCTCCAATGGGAAATCTCTCCCTGGAGTTCCAAAGTGCTACAAAACTGTTTTCACAATGTTTTCTTTGAAGAAGCATCTGAGCCAGGGATCTAGTGACTTTGTTGCTGAAGACCTCCTTAAGAATGGCAATACTGTAAGGGCAGAAGGGCACAGTCCCAATCTAGAAGTGGTGTCCCCCATTCATATGGTAAAGGCCTTAATTTACCAGAATTTTACTAGTTATCAAATGCCTTTTATCAGATCTTGTCTGAGTGCTTCCATCTCTAATCTTAGTATCAAGAATTATGAAGTTGAAGAGGTGTTTGTGGAGTTATACTGATCAATCTTCAAGTCCTTAGATTTTAATGGTTAATTTAAGTTAATTAATTTAATAACTTCAGGGAGAGAGGTATTAACCAAATTGAATTAAAATAAGAGCAAAAGCAGAAAAGAACTCTCAGTGAACTAAACTCCCTACATAAACGTGTCTTTATGTTAGGCAGGCAAATATAATTCTTTGAAAAGGCCCATGACTTTTCAGCCAGTTCAGGCATAAGCAGGAATGTAGGTTCTGAATAACAGAACTCCAGAAGCAATTGTACTGCAGCTTTCTATTACTTTTTGCATGACAGATATATGCCTAGATTAAAGGAACACTTATGACCTGTTATTTTTAATCATCACAATTTAAGTGAGAAAGTTAAGCAACAATCTAATTATTTTCAATGAAACGAATAAGATTGTAAAAGTGTTTAATTTTGGCTAGATCACACACATGCACACACACTTATAATACCCTGTTTAGCCTGCTCGTAGGGCAGATATTAACATAATGGATATCTATACAATTCTGAAGACAAGTGTGGACATTCATATATGAGTTTGATTGACTGTCTAATTGTCTCTAGGGACCTTCTCCATTACACCAGAGCCCTAGAAATTATGTCTACATTTAACAGCAATCATTTCCGAATCCTGCTCCAGTTAAAATTCTTCACTCAACACATACTGAGGACCACTATCAACCCTTTCTAATGCCAGCAGGAAGAACTGACTGCTGAGCCAAGTGGACCCCCCCATCTAAATCAGGTAACTGAACTACTGACCTCAGATCTCCTATAGTGCCATCATCAGCTGAGTCTCCTGATGCACATAACAGCCTCACCAAAGAGCTCCACCAACATCTAACCCATAATAACAGTGCACCCTTGAGGCAATAACAGCACCACTCCAAGCCATGATTTGACAAGGACTGTGTTGATGCCAAAAAAGCTCTTGCTTTCCAGGCTTAAGTATCCAATACTACACCGACAAAAGAAAAGGAAGCTATGAAAAACAACTGGACACAACTCATCCAGGCAGTCAGATCCAATGACTCAGCCTCATTCTGGCATATCATATCAAGCTCCCAAAGCAATGGTCCATCCATGGTGGATGGTCACATCCCCCCAGGGATCTGGGAGGCATACTATTAGGAATTCTACACGGATACCTCTATTGAAAATGGATGCCCTAGCCAAACTATAGAAAATCTGCTAATGTGTGCCCCAGTGACAGTGACAGAGATCAAGAATCTTGTTGCTCAAGTAAGACCAGGGGAGGCCCCAGGAGAAGACCTAATCACTCTAGAGGCTATTAAAAACAACTTGGATTTCTGGGCTCCTACTCTGGCCTCACTCTTCACCTGCATCAACACCTATAGCCAAGTCCCCAAGGATTGGGGGCTTGCAATCATTGTCCCTATATATACTGTAAAAAGGGGGGAAAGAATGATCCTGCTAATTATAAACCAATATGCCTCCTCAACACAATCAGCAAACTCTATGCAAGACACCTATAATGGAAATTCCAGGACTGACTGGAAAACATACTTGCAGAGGGGCAATCTGGCTTTAGGGAAGGCTGAACCACCATTGATCAGTGTCTAGTACTCTATCATCTCATTGAAAAATACTCCTCCTGCACCCTTGTGAAACTTCCGGGGAAGATGGAGGACTTAAGAGAGAGCCAACATTTGCAGCCATGAATAGGGAGCAGACGAATATATTGGCTCCTTCGACCCTCTCTGGACAAAGAGAGAATGTGAGATTGCCCAAGCTGTTTTCGTTACGATTGCTTTGCATGAGGAGACCACAAGATAGTGGTCTCTGGAGGGTGGGAGAATTGGGACACAAGGGAATTTGCCATAATTGCTCCAGCCAGAAATGGAGCCTTTTTAAAGGACACTAAGTTCACGCTTCCCTTGCTAACCACTTCCAGAAATTGCCTGTTAAATGCTTCAAAGAATTTAGACAACTTCAAAGCATCAAGATTGCAAACACCAGGTGAGTGCCTTCAGTCCTTAATGTAAGAAAATGAAGATGTATCTTTATAGCCTTTAAAAATTTAAAATAAACAGCAAAAAGCAACACAAGGTTTTGGCTGTAGAAAGTTTTAAACAGATTAAGGGCTCAGAAAACGTTGGAATATTGGATTTTGAATATTAAAACTTTGAAATTAATCTTAATAAATGCATTTTTGTGGGAAAGAAAAACTGTTTTTGAAGTTGGAGACATAATAAGATAAGTAACTTATAATGGCATTTTGAGGAACTGCACTGGGAACTGTGCAGAGATTTTGAATCAATTATGTCAGTTATGTTGTGTTTTCTTGGGAACAGTCTGTTCCCAGAAGAAGATGTTACAGAAAAAGAAATACAACAAAGTCTACCCAAGAACAACATGAACAAGAATCTGAATAAGAATTTGTCATCAGACAAAAAGAAAAAATTAGATGAGGATTCAAAAATTTAGAAAGAAATAAAAATTATAATCACAGAGAGCAATTGGAACAATTTCTTTTTGCTGCACTCATAAAGACGCTGTACAAAGTATTGAAGAAATTCAAAATAAGGATTAACAATCATCTGAATGGATTAAAGAGCAAGATTGCTTTGCCTAAAAAGAAGGAACACAAAGTTGGTTTACTTGACCAGGGCTAAAATGTAATATATTGCTACTTTGGGTGGTTCTTTTTGGATTTGCTGGTATCTGGACTGGAAAAATTGTGTGTATTGGATTTGCTTACATTTAACATGGTGTATAAGTTTTTTCCTCTACAGTTACTTTATGTATCCTAATTTGATAGCATTTAAACTGGCTCTGTACTTAACTGCCTTTTTATATACCTCTTCACTATGTTAAAATTTAGTCTTTTGTTAAGGATTATTATTAGAATACTGTGATGGAATGGAATTATGAAGCTCAGACTCAGGAAGAAAAACATTTTCTTTCATCTCCTGAGGCGAGAGGGAGAGATAAGAGGATGAGACTGGCACCTCCCTGAGGAATTCACAATGTTGTGGCTGGCATTACTTGGGAACTGGGGTTTCAGTCTGGGAAGATTCTTGCTAGAGGTAGCTAATAAACATTGCTGGACTGAATTTACATGGTCTCTTGGAGTTCCTTGGGCTAGGCCTGACATCAATCTTCCTCTTATCTCTCCCTCTCGTCTCAGGAGGTGAAAAAAAATGTTTTTCTCCCTGAGTCTGGTCTTCATAATTCCATTCCATCACAGATACTGAGATTAGTCTGTATTTGCTAAATGTGGATTTGTTTATAGTTAAGTATTGAGATATGGACTGTTTATTTGAATGGACTAGGTTGCTATATGGGATGGTTCTCTTTGGAATTGTTGGCATTTGGAATGGAAAAACATTGTGGAGTTTTATATATGTTAGTTAATGTTATTGTGTTAGGGCTCTGTTTGGACTTTTTGCTGACACCTGAACTGGAGAAGACATTACCTACTGGATTTGCCTATAGTTAAGAGATGAGTTATGGGATGAAGAGTTTTATATCTGTTAATTGAGAGGAGGTAAAGAGATTATGAAATTGTTTATAGTTGTGATGAGGGTGGAAAATTGCTTTCTTAGGATTTTTCCTTTTTTTTTTTTTTGCACCTTTTTTTATTTTTTCTTCTTTAGTTTGTATTATCTTTTACTGTTGTAATTAAAACTTTTAATAAAATTATTATTAAAAAAATACTAAAGAAACAAAAAAATACTCTTCCTGCAACACAACCTCCCTTCATGCTGCTTTTATAGACTTCAAAGCTGCATTTGATTTCATATCCGGAGCTAAATTGTGGGAAAAACCAGAGGTTTCCTCGACTGACCAATGTCTACTTCTCTAATGGTTTGTGGGAATGGCCTTGGGAGTTTCAGTGAAGAGATGATGCCCAGGGAACAGACAGATAAGAGGGAGCATAGCCCATAGCTGCATAGTGGGTGGAGCAAGAGGCTCAGAAGGGACCCTCCCATAATTATTGGGCTGTAAGGTGACAGCAGGAGAATGGTACTTTCAGACTTGCAAGATTGATGTCAGCCTTCCCGGGTAGACCAGACAGGAAACATGACCAGATGAGCTAATTCTATTTTATTGTAATGGCATACTTAATTAAATTCAAAGTAACTAAACACTGGAGGGCCTTTATTCTGCACAATGTCATGCCCTCCCCTCAGCTGTCCTTGAAGGCCAATACAGGAAGATTCCTTACCCAGAGAGACAGGCCCCTGTGACTCTGGACACACAGAAACAACAGAGCATGTGCTTCTCCAATGCCTGTATTACGGAGACATTTGTACTAGCTGTATCTCACCATTACTGCATAAATACCCAGGGGGCGTAGGACAATTCTACATCTCCCTGCTGCTTTCAGATACCAACCCTGCTACAACATACCATGTTGCCAGGTTCTGTGCTGCAGTGTTTAAAAATCGTTGGATGATGACCCGTACGGTAAACTAGACTTAAGGAGCATCTAGTTCACCATACTAGAGTGCTCTGTAATTTGATACATATAAGTCTTCCACATACTAACCTTTATGCTCCCCTACACCCCTCCTTTTAGATTCTTTTAGACTCTTGTTTTTTATACATACTTTCTGTTTTAATACATATATTTTTTATATCTTCTAGCTTTTCATAATTTTTTCAGACTCTAATGTATCTTCTATGCTTTTTAACTGACTGTACCCTACCCTCCTTATGCTTATTATGTAATAAAGATTTGATTTGATTTGATTATATGAATTTGGGCCTGGATCTCACTGAATCACACTGGATCATGGGCCTTGAGCTCTAATTCTACATAAATATTCAAATTTGTTTACCTTGCTTTTGTTTTGTCACAAATCCAGTTTATAATCCAGAGACAAAAGAGAACAAAAAATAAAATTAAAAGATGGTGATGCTCCTTTTGCCAAAACACAGAATGGCTTCTTCCTAGATGCACTCAAAGGAACTACACCCATTAATTCTTGGAATTAATCCACAAGAGTTGGCTAACTGCAAAGCTGAATAATGTTTCTGTAGATAATAACTCCAGAAATTCAGTTCATAGGAGTGATGAAATACCTTGCCATTGTGGAAATGGAATGTGAGGAAGATAAGAAGAGTTCCATAAATCATGAGGCCACGTGCTGAGATTCCATTGAGTTTGGAAACCTCTCAATCAAAATGGCAGCTAGATCCAAAGATAATTTTTCCTGTGTGGAAGAAAGGGGTTCTTAATTGTTTTTAACTTGTGCAAGAAAGACATCCCTTCTCATTGCTTTTTCAGCTGTGGATGCTCCTTTGTATCCACAGAAGGTTTCGTGTGATAAGTGGGGGTGGGGGGAGGAAGAAAAAGTACTGGAATCTCAGGGAAATTACAAATGAAATGTAACATTGCCTTTGATAAAACAGCAATCAATGCAATTCTGCAGATCATTTAAATAGCTAATAAAGCCACAGGCTAGTAGATTATGTTCTCTTAGCACTGTCAGGATTAAAAAATGAATTGGTGGAAACTGAAGTTGTATTCTTAATGCATATTTAAACAGATTCAGGTATAAAGGAAAAATAATTCAAATCAGATCTGCTCGCAGTTTATAAACTTATTAGTCTTTGATGGTCTAGTAAACTAATAGTAAAGTCTTATATGTACAACTCAGTTACATATCAAATTTATTCAAGAAAGCATAATAATCTCATTTAACTTCGGCTCATATATTAGCAAATATACAGCTAGAACATAATCTCTGATCATAGTCCAATTGTATGAGATCTTTATAATTCAATATTTCTACTTTCCTTCATTTTGACTTACATCAAAGATAGTATTGCTAAGGAAATACAAAATTACTTTCAAATAAATAATCAAGATGAATTTGAACTTTTTGTTTGTATTTCATGTTTTTGGAATATAATTCAACATCACATTTAGAACCTTAACTATAATTCCTTTTTCTCAAATTTATATTAACATATGTATTGATTTGGACAAAACAAAGTTATAATAGAAAATAATAATAATAATAATAATAATAATAATAATAATAATAATAATAATATTTCAATTTGTATGCCACCCGACTTCCAGCAACTCAGTGAGTTAATGATCCTTCAAATGTCTTACATCGCCAACCTAAGAAATCTCATCTCCATCTCTTTGTGAGCAATCTTTGAACGGTCCAACAAACATATTTTTAATGAATTAATTTCATTTTTAAATCATAGGAAGTATATTTCACAATTTTTAATATCTAGACCCATTGATTCTCCAAAACTGGATATTCCAATTCTTCTTCCCATAGTTCTGACATATAACTGATACTAACTTTCATTTCATATTTTAATAACTTTTAACATTTAAGCTGGTTTCCATTCAGGTGCTGCATCTTTTAAAGAAAGTAGAATTGCAGGTGCCTCAGAGACTGCTAAAGCATCTCGGCCATACTGTTTAGTTAATACATGTTTCAGTTGTATACAGGTCAAACTCAAATGCAATCTCTCAAAGTCTTTAAAACAACTGTTAAAAAACAACCGATTAACATATTAATCCCTTGTTTAGCCCAAGCATTCCAGCAAAGCATCTTCCCTGTTATTTTCAAATCTGAGTCATATTACAACATCACTTTCTCACGTGAATCAGGATCAAATGTAACAGTTTACCTGTTAATAACCCAATGTGTCTGGCAGCTTTCAAAGCAGGAAATGAAGAACCTGATTTAATATATCTGGACTCTAAAATCTGCTAAGATTTCAAAAAGTGTTATATACTTGCTCTCCAAATGGGGAGGACAGTAATTATAATATTATCTATCTATCTATCTATCTATCTATCTATCTATCTATCTATCTATCTATCTTGTAGAGACTTTACCCTGCCATAGATATTTTCTCATTAATTTAGCTATCTGTGTGAAGTATCTAATAGGAATTACCATTGGAATGCCTCTTAAGATGTAGGTTAATCTCAATATAATATGTATTTTAATAACATTAATCTTACTTCAACGTTATCACTACAATAATTGATTTTAAAAATCAGGTCCCATTAACTAAGCAACTTTGACCAATTTTCCCATACCAACTACTCTATGAAGAAGCCCTAACCCAACAACTTGGTTACTATAGCATACTGGAAGGTTTAATCCTTGTGATATCTACAGATTCTGCAGCACACAGCTCTGAAACTGATCCACAGCCACTGACCCCTAAATAGCACTGTTGCTGCCAAGTGGAGGAACTGTGGGCTTAAGGGCAGCTGAACACCAGATTGCAAAATTAGTCCTTTTAGGAGAAAGAACCTCCATGGAAGCCAAAATCAACAGGAGTACCAGCTGAGCCTGGAAAAGGTCAGCTGCTGGGAACTTTATAAAGTAATATGAAAAGTAAATACAATTGCTAAATATGTTTGTTTCATCTTATTTTGTGCTCTAAACCTTTGACTTTGAATTGCTTACCTGAACATTCTGTCCTTCGACTGCATTTTTACCTTAACTCTTCTCAGAGATGGTACTGAGTTTCTTGATTGTAGACTCACAAATTGGCTTTGAACAGCCCTTTGGAACCAGCATCTTTCTGGGAGTGATATACTAGCTCTTGATGACCTTCTGGCTATTCTGTCTATTGCTCCCAGTATCTCTAAGAGACAGAACCAAAACAAACTAGACTTCATATTAGTCCTAGATTAAATAAATACCCCCAACAGATGTCATCATGTACACCTGCTTTACTATTAAATCAAAAAATTTTAATGTTCACTGTATTATTGTACTGGTCAATAGGCTACACAACTATGTACTGTAAGTAATTATATCTTCATTGTACAGTCTGGATTTATCCCATATAGTAGATTCAATAAAAAAGAAATGTACTGTAATCCAGTTCTACTAATTACATTAACATTCTACTAGCTGTGCTGTCTTTGAATGAGGTTGTTTCTATAAAATGTGATTTAGACATAATTTTATTGTTGGGATCAATCATTTATATTTACTAGCATAAACAGAAATCAGCCTCATTGAAGTAGATATAGTATTCCTGCAATAAAAAGGACTATCAGATAAGAAGCCCTACAAATTGTACTCCTATTCTGTTTAATCTTATTATAAAAATCTTGGCAAAGAATGTTAGGAAGAATATCAATACATTTGTTTCTGGATGATATGCCTATTTTTCTTCAAAATCTTTATAGGAATATCAACTGGATATTAATAAGTTTAATACAGTAGGAAGAACAAAAGTCTAATCTGATCGATCATCTGGTGTATTAATCAACATGATAGAGTTAAAAAACAACACCTTCAAGAATCCATTACTTCATATTAGCACAGGTGCATTCAAATGTTTTGGAATAATTATTATAAAACATTGACTTCAACTAAAGAAACATAATTATGACCATCTCTTGCAAAAGATCAAAACATAATTTAACTCATGGCACAGTACTTGATAGAATAGCAACAATTAAAATATGACTAATCTTTCTAAAATTGTATTCCTGTTTCACATATTTTCCCTTGCCTATTACTTGGATTTGTACACAGCAAACATTTGTTTTTCTTTATATATGATTTTTTTTAAAAAACCAAGCTCAATTGAATCATACTATATATGCAAAAGCGATGAAGGTTCAGATATACCAAATATGAAACATTATTTTGATGATTTTCAGTTAAAACAGTAAAGTTATATTAATCTGAATTCAAAGGGTACAAGTTAAGTTAGCACTAGACACTCACCTGGTAGGTCAATACTATTCCTTCATTAAAAAGTAATTAATTATTATCACAAATCCACATTTAAATCTTAACGTAGAAATTTGGAAACGCTGGAAAGAAATTCAGACCTCCTGATCTTTCTTCTCTTCTCCCTTTCTTTGATCACTCAGCTAATAAATGTGATCAGTTTAAGAAATGAGAAGATAGAGCACTTTATAGGTTAGAGACCTGGGTATTGATGGAAAAGCTATTTTTACTGGATACACTATATTTGTCAAAACATTAAGTTTGGAGACAATATTGGAAAAATACTTATATCTACATAATTTGAAATCAAAGGACCCTTTCAATAATAAACAAAACTCAGCATTCAACATTAAAGACAAAGCTTTCTTGAAGGTCTTTTAGAAGTATCAGAAATACATTTTTCCTTTCCTACATTTCTTACACTGATTGTTCTTGTAGATGACCTGTCTCAGGACTTGAAGAGAAGAGGTGCACCTCTCCCTATCCTGCTACTTCTGTCTGAAGCATTTGATGCCACCGGTCATGGTATGCTTTGGACTGTCTGCCAGGATTAAGGACTGGAGGTACTGGGTTGCAGTGCTTCTGCTCCTTTCTGAAAGATGGTTCTAAATAGTGTTTCTGGGAGAGAAGAAGGCACATTTTGGGTGCCCCAGGACTCCCCACTTTTCCCCAGCCTTTTTAATACATGAAACCACTGGGAAGGGCCATGCATCTGTTTGGGGGCCAGTGTCATCAATATGCTGATGATACTCCATTGTATATCTCAACCTGTCAGTCAGATGAAGTAGACCAGATCAGGACGCTGACTCCAGAAGAAGACTAGAACTACACTCTATTGAGATAAGCTATAGTAACAGAATCTTGCAAGTCTGATTGTGCTTTTCCTCCTTCCCTCTTATATCCCAGTGAGTCAGGAAGGAATCAGCCTGAGTTTCTTCCTAATGCTTTTTCCCTTCCCAGGACTTAAGAAATTCCTTTTTGTTTATGTTAGGGTTTCTGAATATCTGCTTCAAGGCCATCTCCCTGGCTCTCTGCACCACCCTAGTCAACGCAGTGAAGATTCTAGCCTGTTCTGTGACACCTATAAGGGACTGAATAGAATGAAACAGAGTGAGATTAAATCCCAGAAAGATGGAGCTACTGTTATTACAGAAACCTTCTGGTTCCATGGATATTCCAGTTATTGCTCTGGATGACTAGTCCTTGCCCCCGAATGAGCTTATGCACAATCTGGACTTTTTCCTGGACTCACTTTGGAACAGCTTGCTCCCCAAAGTCAGGTTAGCTCCCATCCTTTCATTGTCTTGGAACCCAGGCTATCAGTTCCAGTAATCTGGCATTTAATAGCTCCTTTTGCCAAGAAAAGCATTAGAACCAGAGAGAGCAAAAGGCAGCTTCAAAGGAAAGCAGAGCTTCCAGCTTCTTTCCCCCACCTATTGTACACAGACAATCCAAACCACAAACCTGTAAAAAAAGAGTGTTGCATTAATAATAATATTTTTTTTTAAAAGTACTTTTAGTTGCTAGAAAGAGACTAATGGGAAAGGACTGGGTTAATGGGAAATCACAGGGTAATGAGATTCCCAGCCTCAGGGAGAGAGAAAGAGTATCATATACAAGACAAAATAATTGTTCAGTTGGCTTAAATCAAGGGAGGGCAGCCTGAGATATTCGTGCAAATTCTGAAATACCCAAGAGTCGCCTGCCTTCTTCATGCTAAAATTGAGTAGAGCACCAGTAGGAGCTTCTCCTTTCCCCCATTTCATCTCTGCTCTTATAATGCTGGCTATGGAGAACAGGTAACTTCTCATTCCTCCTGAGGGAAAGTCAACCACCTCTTCTCCTGTCCTGGAGAAAATTAAGGTTAGAAAAAGGACATATGGGGAGACTCTGTATTGGTTGTCTCTAATCAAAACAGGCTTCAAGAGCAGTGTGTATTTAACCCAAATGCATTGGGGATAAAGTAAATTGTGAAAGTGACCCATAAGTTCAACAGAGGAGCCAAACTGTTGCCACTAAGCTATCTCTCCTATCTTTGTCCAGCTGGTGCCATGTAGATCTATGAGTGATTGCATTATATGCAAGGAATCTCCCTATAATACTCTGTTTAGCAACTTAGCAACGCACTTGTGATTTTTTTAGCTATACTATACAATTTCTCTAAGGAAATATGATTCTTTGGGTTTAAATGCAAGTCACCCAAGATCACTTAGGTACACTAAGCCACTTCAGCTGTCTATTCAATATATGAGCAGGAAGCAACAGAAACAAACATAAAGCAATTAAATGGTTCACAGTTGGGAAAAGAGTGTGCCAAAGTTGCATAGTGTCATCTTTATCATGAGAACACCAAAATAAAAGAAATAGAAATTGGAATCAAAATTGCTGAGAGAAACCTCAACAATCTCAGATATGCTGATAATGCAAACATTGATGGCTGGAAGCAAGGAAGACTTAAGGAATCTCTTGTGGAAGATAAAAGAAGAGAGTGCAAAAGCCGATCAGTATTTCAAACAAACCAAACAAACCAAAGATTATGACAACAGGTAATCAAAATAAATAAGTCAGAGAGGAAACTGAAGTAATAACACACCATATCGTCCTAGCCTCAACCTTTTTGCGTCATGGTGATATAGCCATGAAATAAAGAGACAACTGCTACTTGATAGAAAGACTATGATGAGCCTAGACAAAATATTAAAATGCAGTCATCACACTGACAACAAAGGTAGTCCTCAACTTACGATGGCAATTGGGACCAGAATTTCTGGAATTCTGAAATTGGGACCAGAACTGGGACCAGAAGATGGGTGTGCAAGGGTGTGAGGGGATGCACAAGAGGTGCCGTGCGGGTCAAGGAGGGTGTGCAAGGGTGTGTGAGGGGTGCAGCCCAGGTCAGGGAGAGCTGGGGAGAGTGCATGAGGGTGCATGAGAGGTGCAGCATGGGTCAGGGACGGTGTGTGAGGGTGCATGAGAGGTGTGGCATGGGTTAGGGAGGGTGAGCAAGAGGCGCAGCGGTCAGGGAGGGTTGGGAAGGGTGCGCACAGAGGTGTGGCACAGTGCAAGTGGCCAGTGTGGCACAAGCGCAGGGGGCCAAGGAGGGTGCACAAGTGGGGGAGACTTACCCCAGTGACTTGGCACCTTCCCTGCCAGCTTCCCCTTTGACTTGCTGGGGAAGTTGGCAGGGAAGGTTGCAAATGGCAATCATGTGATCACAGGATGCTTGGCAACCGGTCATAAGTGTGAATGGGTTGCCAACGACCCAGATTGAAATCACATGACTGCAGGGGTGCTGGGACGGCCAGAACTCTGAGGAATGGTAATAAACACCATACGTTCAGAGCCATTGTGGAACTTGGAACGGTTGCTGGCCAAATGGTCATAGGCAAAGGACTACCTGCATTGTTCAGGGCCATGGTTTTCCTGGTTGGAACAGATGGCTGAGAAAGCTGGACCATCAGAAAGGCTCAAGAAGAAAATTGTTGAGATTCCCATGGGCAGAAAGAAAAACAAATAATTCAGTATTAGAGGAAATAAAACCAGGCATTGCACTAGAAGCACTAAGAATGAAGCTAAAGCTCAGATAGATATTTGGAATCATAATGCAAAGCCAAGAGTCCTTGGACAAGATCCTGATGTTTGGGAAAACTGAAAGCAATCAAAAAAATATGATGGTTAGATGCTAACACTGATGACACTAGCAATAGCTCACAAGAAACCAAGGAAGCAGACAATCCTTACTGACAGGCAATCCTTTTTTTTATTTGTTTTTATTGCTTTTTAATTAATAACAAAAAAAGAAAGAAAAGCAAAACACAGTGATAATAATGATGGAGATACACATATCATCAAAGAAAAATACTGACAGACAATCCCAGCAAAATTATATCTGTCAGGTCACGAAGAGTCAGAAGCAAGTGAACTAGTGAAAAACAACCTTTATCTTGAAATCATTCTCTGAGATAAAGCGCGTCATCCCCTGTTTTTACTGAAACATCACTCTGTTACAGGTTCAAATGGGCAAAAATCATATAATCATATCAAAAATATTTATGAGCAGACAACCAGGGAAAACACCATCTTTTCTCCCACATTGTAAAATATTTTACATGCATATTGAACTTGATTCTATATTTATGTATTTCTTTAATCAATTTGTTAGCCCCTCCAATCTCTGAAGCAATTCTGGTTGACATATAAGAAAATACAGGTTAAAAACAGAAATTCAATAATATAAAAAACAAATATATAAGAGCAGCATGGTGTAGTGGTTAAGGGGCAGGGAGACCCAGGTTCTAGTCCTCCCTTAGGCCTGGTAGCCATCTGGGTGACCTTGGGCCTGAAAAACAAAACCCTTTGCTGCATTGTGCATTGATAGCATTGCTGTGTGAACTAGGTGAGCATAGTCAAAAACGGGAAGTCCCCAAGTGGGACAAAGAACATAAATATAAGCTATAAAGAATATAAGAAACAAATATCTAAGGCAATGTTGAGGAACAATGCCATGAAAAACAATCATCAAATGAGCTTAAAAATCATCATGCCTCACAACTTGCCAGAAAGGACAGGTCTTAAAAGACCAGCAAGATTAGAGTCTACAGATTTCTAGAGACATGTTATTCCATAGAGCAGGGGTGGCCACAGAGAAGGCACTTCTCCAGGATCCTACAAAACAATATTGTTTCACAAATGGGACCTGGAGCATGACAACCCTAATAAATCTTACCAGATGGGCAGAAGCCACTGGAAAAAGGCAGTCCTATAGGTATCCAGGTCCCAAACCATGTGGGGCTTTATAGGTGACTACCAGAACCTTGAGCTGTACCTGGAAGCCAGATAACCAGTACAGGTCACAAAGTAGAGGTATAATATGAGTGAAATGAAGTACATCCATACCAACGTATGCCAAGTGGTCTTCAAGGGCAGCCCATGTGAAGCACATTGCAGTATTTCAAACAGAAGTGACTAAAGCATGGGTGACCATGACAAGGGCCTCCAGATCCAGGAAAGGGTGTAATTGGTGCCCTAGATGTATCTGTGCAAAGGTCCTCCTGGCCATGGTTGCCACCTTCTCTTTGAGGAAGAGCTAAGAGTCCAGAGGAATCCCAGATGATGCATGTGTTCTGACTTAGATAGTGCAATCGATCTCAATTTATATTTGATTCAGAACTAATGTTGGTAAATCATGGCAATGAGAGGTCCTTGCATCCATAGCCATTCAGTCTTGCTAGGGCTGAGCCTGAGCCTGTTCTCCTCATCCAGACCTCAGCTGCTTCTACACCACAGGATAGGGTCTCAATGGCATCATCTGTCTGGCCTGGTTGAGATATATACCTGGCTATCATCTGCATATTGATGATACCTGACTCTGTGCTGCCAGATAACCTTGCCTAGAGGCCTCATGTAGATGTAAAATAGGAGTGGGGAAAGCATTGAACCTGAGAAACTCCACAAAGCAAAAGCCTGAGGCTCAGCCTCTCCACCAACACTAACTGGGGTTGACTCCAAAGAAAGGAGGAGAACAATTGTAACACAATGCCACCCCCATGCCCAACTCCTAGAGCTGGCTCAGAAAATACTATGATCCATGACACTAAATGTCACTGAGAGATCAAATAGGACCAGGAGAGTCCAGCACCTCTATCTCAATCCCATCAGAGGTCATCCACAAAGGTGATCAGTGCTGTCTCAGTATTGTACCAGAACCTGCATCTTGACTGAAAATGGTGAAGATAATCCACTTTCTACAAGGCCTTCTGGAGTTATAGGTCTACCTCCTTCCTGAACAAGGCAAGATTGGAGAGTAATCAAACAATATGGAATTGGTTTACTATCACTGTCCTCTGAGATGTTTTTCTACTTCCCAGTTTGGCTTCCAGCCCTGGAATTCCTTAGAAGTTTCCAATCCAATTGCTAATTAGGCCCAACTCTGCTAAGTTTTCAAGTTGCAAAATGCTTCCATCTCAGAAAATATGAATATTAATGTATATTTACCTGAGATATTTACATGGGTAATATCCTATTCCCAATCCCTGGAATCTCTGTGCAAGAGCTTCTATAACAACTTTTCTGTTACTTTCCAGAGTTCTGCCTATCAGTGAATCTAACACTCTCTATTTTACAGTCCCTCCTAGCTCTGAAATCCACTGATACAGTGTTATTGCACACTAGGTCAGTGTCAGGCTAAGAAAGGTACCTTGTTTCCATAATATTAGCATTCTGTAGCTTCTTCTTCCCAGAACTGGTTTTGTTTTGGCTAAAAGGACTGTGACAGAATGCTTTTTCTCAGAGATTTTCTACATTTGGTGGAACAGCAAAGAGCCAGTTATACTGCGGAGACTCAGCAATAAAATGGCCAATGTTATGACACAACATTTTTCAAAATTGAGCATGGCATTATGAGATAGGGTGGCTTCTGAGAGGCAAACTACTCTCATTGCCCCTTTACGGTCTTCCAAATCTCCCCAAGCAACACAAGACTGGTTCACCGTGTTTCTGCTATTTTCCACTGAAATTCAGTAAAGATAGATATAGGAGCAGTTTGCCTCCCATTCATAGATAGAAACAGCACACACACACACACACACACACACCACATAAATGGTCCCACTCCTACAAGAAGCATCACCAGCAACCATCCTGTGGTCCTCCAGCTGCTGAAGAAGGCTGCTTACTTCCTTGCTAAGTCATGGTGTATTATACCATGATTTGTTGGACAGGTCATAATGACTGGGCTCAGAATTGGTAAGCCATTAATTGTGTTTAATTATGACATGTTGGATAAGCCACAATGTTTGGGCTCCAACAACACTGAAACACAAACTGTGGTAAAGAAAGTACCATGGCTAGGTTTATACAACATGCTAAAGCAAGACCAGACAAACCGTTCTATGGCTTAGCTTCATGCAAGAACCCAACCCGTAGGTCCCCAAGTTCTTTGTGGTTAATTAATATTAACCACACTTAATAACACACTTTGACATGCATGACTGCATCTGCACCAGTGTCTTTATTCCACTGAAACTAGACTTACATCTCAAATTGGGCAACCCTCCGATGTGAGCATTTCAGTTTAGTTTTCTTTTTCTTAATTCTGCAATGCTGAAATTTTTCACATGCCATAAAGCTGTCCCCCCGAAGATCGATCTTCCACAACAAGACAAGTACAGTAATTGCTGGTTTGGATTCTTTTCAGTGGTATTTTTATTTAACAAGAACCCAGTTCAACCTGCTTTAATTCTAGCTATTGCTCAAAGTTATTGCTACTGCAGGCTTCCTTCTATCACCCCAAAGCCAGTGTTCATTTGCTTTCCATGTTACAAAGGGGATAAAAGCAGAGCTGATCTGTACTGGGCCGATGCTCTAGTTCGGTAATAGTTTTGTCTCAGTAAACTTGGATTTTGTTCATTTGTGTTATTATAAAATGAATTCCAAGCATTTTCATCCCCATCTTCTTGGAGAAATATTGTTTTCCAAGTGACTCACACTGACGAGAAACATAGAGATGAGAGACAGGCCCTGCCCTCAGGCTTACAGATGAAAAGGGCAAAACTCACAGGGAGGGGAGAGGGAAGGGAGGGAAATCAATTTGACAGTGCCAGAAAACAAAATGAAGAGATGTAAACAAGCTTTTATACAAAACTGGGGACAAGCTGATCTTTTTCTTGCTCTGTCTTGTTTGAATAGCGATGCAAGAAGACATATGGACCTGCTCATCTTTTCTTCTCTTTGCTTAGGGCTGCCCGTTTTCCTTCCTTTGTCTCAGTTTTGCAAATTTGTCAAGTTCGTTTTTTAATCCCTTTCTCATTTTTGTGAAACAATCAACTTCTACATCCAGTGAACATCCATGGCTGCATGGACACTTGAATTTGGATCTCCATGATTCCAGTCCAGCACACTAACCACTATACCCTATTGGGTCTTTCTTCCCTGCTTCCTGGAACTTCCCCTTGAAGTGGCAGAATTCAAAGGAGGTGTTTCTGAGCAGAGAATCCAGGTTTTGTGATGGATGCATTTTTCCTCTCCAGGTTCTGTGCAGGACAGGAGAAAGGATGAAAGACTACTCTGTCCTGGTTTATATCTTCTCCTGACTAAGGAGTTGCTTTACTTTCCAAATAAATGCGGGAATATTTAGTCACCAAGCACCCTTATTCAGATACATGGTTGTATCTTCAGATACATTTATAATTATTAATTCCTTTCTGAAGAAGCATGAGGAGAACTAGGCTGTCTGTTCACTGGCATGGACATAATGTGGATGTCATGGGGATGTAATGCACTAATTCAAAGGCTCTTACTCTGTGTATTTTTGTTTCTGTTCATAAAAATGGTTTCCTATTCATTCCCCCCTTTTTTCCAACCACCAAAGAAAACAATAATAATTGTAGCATAAGATCAGAATGATAGGAAAAATCAGTGCCAGATCAATTGTTTGGCAATAAGTTACTCCTCAAGCATGCAAACTCCTGTGTGGAATTTGATAGAATTTGACTGTTTATTCTGAAATAAAGAGACTTCACAATGCTAGGTACTGTTAGTAACAAATGACATATGGAAGCTCTTCCTGCCCACGTTTGCCCAATTTAAAGCACTGAAGAGATTAAGGTTGGCTTATCCTGACAGGGTTGCTGTAGGCAGATAGAATTGCACTGGAATGTATCCTCTCTGCTCTCTTGCTTGCCTCAATATAGTGGAAAGTGGGGTGGGAGGCTATCCTTGCTCTAAGGAACTGGATGGGTGGAGAAGCTTTGCTACAGGAAGATTGACGAGTTGTTTGATGCTAGATGGAAAGTCTGGAGCACAAGAACTTGGTATCATTAAAAAATGGCATAGATGAAGTTGAATGATGTGATCGACTAAATGAACCTGAGATGCTCCTGTCAGGCTGCTAGCTGGGATCGTGGTTGGGGAAAGAGGAGAGGAGAGGAGAGAAGAGACATATCTGGCCAACTTCAGGCCCCTCACCCACAGAAATCAGCATGTGAAGCTTCTCGTAAACACTCCCATTTGCTAAATGTTGCCTAATAAACTGTTTTTACAGGCAAAAACTCCTGGGGACTACATGGTCACACATGCAGTTTTCTTGGATGCAGTAAAGAAGTGTCTTCCCTTGTGTCTCACCCATGGTCCTGGGATTTTCTGGTAGCCTCAAGTACTAAGCAGGTCCAATTGGCTTCACCTGTGGGCGGGGCGGGGGGGGGGCAGGGTCTGCCAAAGTTGGCTAGGTCTGTAAAATGTCCAGTTCCAACACTAGCAAACAAATCTCTGTTCATTAACTTCAACCTCTCAGCCTCTTTTTCAGCTAGTGGCATCCCAGAATTGCCTGCCTACATTATCTGCAAAAACAGCTAGTGTGGGTGGAAGGATAAATAATGGCTGTTCAACCTCCTTGGCTTTCTATAGCTCTCCCAGACTATGAATCCCTAAGCCTCTGCTTGCCCTTGCATTTCCTTAAGAGGAATGAAAAATGGCCACCGCTCCACACTGTAATTGTCCAATAGATTTTCTAAAGGTGTAGAAGCCAAATGGAATTTGGTCCGTGGGGAGTCAGGCTCAAGGGAGAAAAGAAACAACATGGTTTTTAGGAGAGTAATGCTGCCACCTTGCGGTCTCATTGCAAGCCTGAGAAAAGCGTGAGAGAAAATCAAAGAATCCTTTGAACGTATTGATGAACTGTCAAAGATGCGTCTGTTTTCCTGAACTTTGCGTTTGGACCAGACTAAGATTTATAAACATTCAAACTCAAAGCTCAGTGCTATGTCATATATATCTTGTTGGGACAGCTTAAAATGGAAATATTTGATATACTTTCTATACTTCTTGAATAATTTCATATTATTGGACACATATATCACCATCATTTGGCAGCCTCTGTAGCAGGCCATACTTGCTGATTTGAAAAAGCTCTACAAAACATCTTCCTTTTAAATTAATGAAGGTGCCTGAAGCCAGGGAATTTGCAAGCCACTAAAAAGATCATTGTACAGTGAAAGGCAGAACACTTGCATTCACTCATTGACCTCCTCTGGACTCAATCAGTGGAAGAATCCAGAGTCCATCCCTGAAAACATCACTGGAAATTTCCTTTCCTTTGGAGAGGAAAATATTGCAACCAATTTATTTCCCATGAAACCAAGTAAGAAAAGAAGGGTGGGTGAAATGCTGATATTTTCAATATATCGGCATGAACAAAGGACCAATCAGGAACCAACACCACCAAAACAACTAATCAGGATTGGGCACAGAGAAAGAACCATTCAGAGACCAGCTTTCACCAACCTGAACCAATCGGAAACCAGCTCGGCTAAAGAACAATCAGAAGTCACAACACCTGGCTATAAAGACAAGAGCCCAGTCAGTCCCTGCTCAGTTGCCTGTGGTCTGCATAGCAGACCACCTTGCCTCTGAAGATGCCAGCCACAGTTGCTGGTGAAACATCAGGAAATCTGTTGTTTAGACCATGGTCACTAAACCCTGAAGCCCAGCATTGCCAAACATGGGTCAATCAGCAAGATGCATGCAGACCACAGGCATTTCATAGGCATTTGCCAGTTCAGATACCTTACAACGCTACAGTAATTCATTCTCAAATCCTTCCATTGTTCTGTTTTGATACATGTGTTTTCCTACATAAGAGTTGTTACTTGTGTAACCAAATTTGATAAGTATATGTATGTGTGTTAATGTACATATATATTTGTGTGTATCAAATATATATTTATTTGTACAGTATATTTGTCTATCCAGAAACATATTTGTGTGTGGTGGGTGAGAGGAGTCTCTTAGTCAACATTTAATATATATTTCCACTGGAGACCTGCAAAAATTATCCTGCTTGTATGTAGGCTTGTGCTTCTATTCTTCTAGCCTTTCATCTCAGCAGATGAAAGGCACCTTTCTCATCCCAAGCAACTCAAAAGCTTTCCATAAGAACAAGAGAGCCAGCTTCAATTGCTCCCATCTAATGCAATGCTAAGACTGTTGTCCTGGAAGAACAATTTTAAACAGAACAAATGAGATGATAGAAGCATACTTTGCCTATTCAATATATAACTGGATTAAAATAATTGCAACCTAGAAATGCTGTATTCATGCTGTTGATTTTGCAATCTGTCTTAGTATTCAGCATTGTCTTATTTAGGATCTCTCAAAATAAAGGCAATATAATAGCAGGAATGAGGCACATTATTATTTCATTTTTTTCTTTCAAGGGCTATATTAAATTCTAAACCATGTTTCTATGTTATAAATTCTCTTCTAATTTAATCTGCATGTAGAACATTGTGGCTTTTAGATAATTAGAGACTATTGCTTGCACAACACTTACTCGGAAGGTGGTGAGCAATCTTGTGGGTTTCCCAAATTGTCAAAGGGAATTTTAATAGAAACCTTTAAAATAGCATCAAAAGCTCCCTTCCCTAGCCTGCTGCTCTCCAGATACACTAGACTATGTCTTCCAACATCTTCATTCTTTCTGGGGGCTCAACAACACATAGGGTATGCCAGCTGGCACTAATATACTTCATTCATTCTATAGCTCTGAAAAATAGTATATAAATGCCTAACCATCCATCCATCCATCCATCCATCCATCCATCCATCCATCCATCCATCATGTTTTATTATTCTATCCCTTTGACAACTAGGCAATTGTTAATCATACCCTAAGAAAAAAGGATTCAAAAGAGAGGGAAGAAGAAAGGCAACATGAAAGCAGAAGTGACTAGAAGAATATTAGCAATTCTGAAATAGAATTGTCATGTATTTTTCCCCTGGACTATTGCATTTTATCAGTGTGCAGGACAAACAGGTATGCAGCCAGTTCTGCTTATCAAATACCAAATACATTTCTTTTCCTTTCAGGTTGCATGACTATCTATGGTCCATGTAGAACATCCTGTGCTCATAGCTCCGGGAAAGAGCAGAATCCCCAGCAGCCACTCAAGTACTTTGGAATGAGGATATCCAGTTTGGGTCAACAAGGAAATAAAGACTTGACATTTCTGAGAATGTCCAGCTACAGCCTTGCAGAAAGTTTCATTATGTCCACTGCGGAAAAAGACAAGAAACCACAACAGTTAAAGCTGTTCTTCCTGCCAAGGTTGTAGTTCCAACTCTGAACTGAATTGAAGCTCCACTGTCATATGACACTTTGATCACATGGCCATTGTGTTAAGTTCCAGTTCTCCTGTTGCAGTCTTGAGTTCTCCTTCAAATGAAGAATTCCTGTTTCAAGCTGTGAATGCCACTGCAGAAGCAGTAACATTTCCCTGCCTTCTGGGCAATTTGTGTTGATTAGCAGAGATGAATGGATAACCCTGTCTTCCAGACCTCTGGGATTCTGCAATTGCAGAGTGAGGACATGGCTAGCAAAGGTGCCCAAACACAGAATTCTCATTGCACTATCAGGAAGTACCTGCCATCTTGGTAAATACAGAATTTCAATTTATTTTATCTGTTTTTTTTATGAGAGTTTTTTTTGCATGAAAATGAGAGGGCAGATTGGATGGTCAACAAACACAGTTTGGTAGGAAGCTCTCAATGCTCAACTGTTGTCCAAGAAGATTAAGGACTTCTAAGTTCTAAAGACTCACACATATGTAGATATGTCTGTTCCCAGGGCTTCCTGGTATTTTAATAGATGTAGAATTAATCAGAATGCCCCAGTCCATCCCAAAGGCATTTTAATTGTGGTCTTAGGAGGCTGGTCTTCTGAGCATACCCTAAGTTCACATTTTGCACTTAGAGAAAGATTATTATTTCTACCTAAGAGTGTGGGGGAGAGAAAAATACATGCTCAACTAGTCTAGTTTCCTCCTCTATCTTTGCTGAAAAAGTGAAATTTCTCTTCTGTATAAATCAGTTGGGTTGTGGTACATTTATGACCTTTAATCCCACGAGTGAGTCACTGTAAATACCACACACAGGTTTTTTTCTAAGTTACTTTAAAATTTAAAGAGCTTCTGAGCAGCCATTTGATTCTCCATGGGGCTTTTTTTTTTCATTTTGTTTTTATCGCACTTGTGCAGCTGTTGGCTTTTCCATTGACTTTGCTTCTTTGTCTTAGCTAATGTATGATACATAATGGAAAGCAGATCCTACGTGCTGTAACATATTTAGAGAAGTGTAGGTCACTTGGTAATAACACTACTTAGCGCTTCTAGTCTCCTTGGGTTAAGCTTCACAATCAAACTACATCTGTAGAAACTCTTGAAAGGCAGCAATAAATCTCAGGTATTATTTAATATACAATATGAGCCAGAATTTCCTATATGGTTTTGCATCCTGCTTTTCATGATCAGGACAGATTTCTCTATTTGCACAGGTGAAGCATATGCAGAGAAGAACTGTAATCTTCCCAGAGCTCCTTGGAAGCTCTTTATTCTCCTAATTAGAGAATAAAGAACACAACTGAAATTGTTATTGTTACTCACACAGTCCAGTGCAGCAGCCTTGCCAAGATCTCTCTTTCACTTACTTTTTACCCAGCTTATGTATGAGTAAGAATCAACTACCTTGTTGCAACAATTTGTCAGTTAACACATATATCCTGATATTAATCAGATGTTTATAGTTGCAGTCTGGCCAAATGGTCATCAGTATTGGAGTACAGTACTATTTTTTTCTAGTATATTGTTCTGTTATACTTGAATTAACACTTGAAGTCATGAAACATTTCATATAGGTATCACTTAGCTTCTACTTTATTTTATGAATCCATGGTTAGGAGCAACGGTAGAGATCTAGAAGAGAAAAAGTATTCGATGCAGCAACCAACACCCACTCTCCAAGCATTTTGCCCACGTCCTTAGATTGAAACAACTGAAATATCTCTGTAAAATAATGACCATATCACTTACCATCAGTCTTGCACTGATAGATGACTTTCAGTTTATGACAGAAGCGAGTGCATGTGGTTTTACTGAAGAGGTTCTGGGAAAATAAGAGACAGCATCTTTCCAGAATAGCTTCAGATCACCCTGAGTGTCTGCCTGAAGCAGGCTCCACAGCTCTAGGCAGGGCAACCAAAGTCACCTTGGTTAAATTAATGGCCATAAGTAGAAACAATTCTTAACTCTCAGTGTTATGTTAATATTGCTAAAACAGAAACACAGAATCGTACTAAGCATCTCTGAGTCTTAGAAGGCATTCCCCATTTTTCTGGACAACAAATAGCAGAATTCAGGCCAAGAAAGTCCAGTGCAATGGGAAGAAGGCAACATCACAGAAAAAGACAGAAGGTGAAATAACATCTGATTTATGCCTCACATCCAGAGTGGGAACTATGGATGCATTTGCCTATATTTTGCAGTCTCTGGAATCCTGCAAGTTTGCAAAGTGCAACTGTTGGTAGTTTTAATATAGGCTTAATATCTATTTTACTTTTTACATATAGATTGGTACATGTATGTGTGTGCATGTCTATCTTTTAGTAATAAGATAATAGAATAGATTGATAGATGATAGACAGAGAGACAGACAAAAGCTCTCATGCCAGCCCCTGCAGTATAAATTCTTCTCAATTCTTTTCTCTTTGCTTACCCAGCATTGCCTTCCTTGCAACCAGTGCTTACTAGCTTTTGTCCACCTCTTTCCCTTTTCTAACACTTCAATATGTTCACAAGTTTTATTGAATTTTACAGGATTTCAAGAAGTTCTCCCAAGTGTACATGCTTAGGAAGTAAATGATAACTGCCCTACTAGGAGCAAATTCGGTTTACTGTATTGCTTTATTTCATATAGGATTTACATGGCCACCTACCTCATATAATGATTCTAGGCAGCTCACAACATCTATTAAAGCATACCTAAAAACAAAAATATCCTTCTCCCCCAAGCACCAGACCAAATGTCCTCCCAGCTCAACCCCATCCTAGCCCAATGCTTGGGGAAAAGCCAGGTCCTCCGGAAGGCTAAAAGGGTAGGGTTCCCTTGGATCTCAGGAGGGAGGTTGTTCCAAAGGGCTGGCAGTTCTGCCAGTTTCAATTAGGTTTATTCCCAAGTAAGTAAAGGTAAGAAAATCCAATCTTAAGAAGGTGAATAGTATTCTGCGGTGTCTCCTGTCTTGGAGAAAGGATTTTTTAATCCATATTGAGTCAGTCATTCTATTTCCTGTCAGCTCCACAGTACCCAGCAACATTATCTCAAGCATCTAATTTGATTCTGGCACTTTGCAGACATTGAGAAAGAAAAGGAAGGTGCCTGTTCTGTGGGCGAGTTCAGACCCAGCGATAGCCGCATCCAATCACCGTCCCTGTCAAACTGAGGAGGCCATGGACAAGCCTTCTTAGATTGACTTCTAACATCATTGCATTTCCCCTGTTTCACAGCACAGGCTGCTCTTCACATTGAAAAAGAAATACGGGTAGTCCTCACTTACCAACTGCCTCATTTAGTGACCATTCAAAGTTACAACGGTGTAAAAAAACATCAACAGCTTTTCGACCAATCCTTGCATTTATGACCATCGCAGTGTACTGCAGTCTCATGATCACCATTTGTGTGCTTTGCAACTGGCTTGCGACAATTAGAGTTAATAGTTAAAAGGCAGAAGTAAATCACAAGTCAC
Organism: Python bivittatus; assembly: GCF_059951505.1. Lineage (NCBI taxonomy): Eukaryota > Metazoa > Chordata > Lepidosauria > Squamata > Pythonidae > Python > Python bivittatus. The sequence continues at coordinate 71,656,507 of NW_028277030.1, read as the reverse complement.
AGCCATGTGATGTTTCACTTAGCAATTGTGGCACTTCACTTAACAACTGAAGGTGAAGTAAGCTCATAAGCCTGTCACGATCACATGATTTCCCATTTAGTGACCATGGTGCTTAGCTATGTTGCTGCCAGTCCCAAATGTGGTGGCTAAGTGAGGACTACCTGTAAAGCAATGTTATGACTGAAATAGAAAGGGAATTTATTTTTAAGACATCTCCCTCTGCCCCTGTGGATCGGACAGGTCCAGCTTCCCCATATGCCTATTCCCATCATACCTAAGGAAACTATTCCCTTCCCAGAACAAAGTCCCCTACTACTTTCCTTGCCAAAAGAGAAGAAGTATTGCTCACCTTAACAAAATCAGAATGAAATGAACTAGAGGCAGCAGAGATCTAGCCCCCTGTTACTGTCTGATGCAAACCTAATAAGAAAAAGGTCAACAATGCAACTTAACAAAGCTGTAAAACATTCTGTGTAAATTGGATACACAATGCACATCCCATCAATGTTCCACCACTTGTTATCAAGGATATAAGACCTATTTCTAGCACCCCTGCCACCTCAAAAAGTGTGGGTTTTTTTAACAATAAAATGTCTTTCCTTACATAGACAAAACTTACCCAGTTTTCCTCCTACAGTTCTAAAGTCTTTGCAATAAATCAGAGCCCCAGAATTACCCACTCCACAATTCAACATTCTTATAAAAGGTCTTACCTATTCATTGTTTTCTGTTCTATCTTTAAGTTGGATCCCAACAATCATTGCTTCAATAAAGTGTGTGAGCTTCCTCCTCACAGTTGTGTTCCATTTTTCACATTCAGTGACACCAGTCTTCCCTTTTCTCTTCCACTTCACAAAGAAATGAAGGGATCTTTTTTCTTTTAATCCCCTCCCCTTTTCTCCCCAACCTGTTTTTACTAGATGAGAAGCAACGTCTCCTTCCTTCCTTTTACAGTATTTAAACTTTATATAGAGCTCCAGCTGGTGCTACTGTCTTGAATGTTGCTCCAAGTGACACATCTGTTCTTTGATAAGCTTAAGTGGGGGTCCCACTGGATCCAATCAGGAGATTGCTGGGTGCCAGTCTAGAGCTTGATGTTTCCCAGAATCATAGACTCATAAGTCTAGAATCAGCATATGCCAGGTGATTATTTCAGTATATGATTACTGTGGTGAGATTATTATATGCACAAAGATGGAAAGGTTTGGCATTATCCACCATGGAGGAATGGTTGGTGAAATTGACAGAACTTGCTGAGATGGCCAAACTGACTTCTTTGATTAGAGAAAGGTCATTATTGACATTCATCAATGACCGGAAACCTCTTATGGACTTTTTGTGCAAAAAAGAAAATGATTTTGTGACTTATGGTTTTGGTGATTAGGAAGAATAGGTTATAGAAAGAAGGGAATTATGATGTAATCTTAAAGAGGGAGGTTTGATTAAAATTGAATGTATAACTGCTGAAAGGAAGATCAGAAGCCATTTCTTTTTCTTTTCATGTTTTCTTTTAATTTCTCTTTCTTTTTCCTATTTCCCTTTTTTGTCTCTTTTTCTTTTTCACATTTACTATATTTTTTTCTTTGAATGTATTTCTTATTATATATGTAATATCTTTTAATAAAAACTATTTAAAAAGAAGAATCAGCATGTGCCACCCATGCATGGAAGTCTGTATGGGAGACTTCTAAAATCCAGCAGTGGACTCTTGCTGGCAGAATGGAGATGGTGGTAATTGAATCTGCCTCCCAGGGAGGGTCAACAACATCAAAACAGTGGGCAAGATGAGGGCAATCAAAGCCCCACCTCTTTTTACACGTATGCAATGCATGCAATGTGCTTTGATCACCCAGTCATGCCCACCACCTTGACCCTCTTGGTTCCCCCTACAGATGTCCAGGGTTCCACCAATTTTCTTCTATATTTATATAATTAATATTATATAATTATAATAACTCTATGATTAGAAAATTATAAGAACTGTAAAATGGTGGTTCCTTTTTTTAACCAGGCCTCAAAAGACCTGCCCACAGAACGGAAATACCTGGTGCATCCTTGTTTGGCATAGATGAGAAGGACAAAGAAGCCTGGGGCTCCACCACTCGAGGGCGATGGTAAACATGGTCCAGACACAATAGTCTGCCATCACTGTGGCTGAAATGGAGGAAGGGGTTAACATCTAGAACAGGGACTTTAAATCTCTTCAGCTGGCCCCATTTTCCAACCAGTTTATGTGTAGCCGAGAAGCAACTGAAGGCTGCAGTGCAGAGAAGCCTACAGGCAAGTTAAGTTGCACCCCAGGTCAGCAGCTGCTTTATTGCCACTTTCAGTTCTATTGGCTTGCCTAGCAACAACAAGTCTTTGTTCACTCACAAATTAGCTTCCTGCATTTGGACTCTCATTCCCACTGCGCTTGCAGAAAACACTGTATGCCCTGCATCAGGTTAAAGTTCCCTTTTTGATTGGGCTGTAAGCCAAGGGGGCATTCCTCCAAATCAGTAAACCAGCCTCATTAAGTTATGTTAAAGTCTTTTCTCCTTTCTTCCCCCCACCCCCCTCTTTTTCTGACTCATATACTTTATCCACTGTCTGGTTAAATTATTTTGACTTGAAATCATTACTCAAGTACAGAATCTTGGTGGCATGAAAGGCAGGTGCTGCTTATAATGGTTTCTGGTGAATAAATGGAATTGATGGCACATGAATCTGCTGGCAATTACCCACAGGGTTACTGTCTGAGCCAAGATGCTGCAGAGGCACTCTTCCAAATTAGATGGCTGCTGCAGTAGCAAGCAGCCTGCTCCAATATTGTACAAGCGTCGGTTTTCCATCCACTCTAAGTTAGTTGCTTTGTAGTAGAGTAGTCCAAGTTCAAGGAGACAATACAGCAGACACTGGAACCAGGCACAGGCACAAATTCCTGTTTTGCTGTGGATTATTGCCCCATTCCCTAAGTGAAAAGAAGAATTAGATTCCAAAATAAGCTTTTAAAAAAAAGAAAAAAGGGGAGGGGGGAGCAAAGAAAGAAAGCCAGGGATTCATCCCAAAGTGAGGACATAAAATGACCATGTGGAACAGCAAGTTTGTAAGGACTGTTAGGACAAGAAAAATGGAAGAGGAGGAGGAAGACTTTGTTTATTTTGTAGATTCTGAAGAAGAGGAAATTGTCAGCATTAGTAGGAAGCAACTAGAGATAGTGATAGATAGTGGGAGTAGAAGGAACTTTATCTGCAGCTTTATTTTATTTAACTTTATTTTCATCCAGCATTTTCAAGAAAGAAATTAAAAGTTGTTGCAAACGCACAAAAACATTTTTTGCCTCACCCATTCATGGGTTTTCTTTATGTCTCTTACAACACAATTTCTTTGGAACAATAATGTGGTTGATGATTTTATCAAAGGAGATCTAGAGCCACTACCTGGCGAAAGCCCCTAGCTTTGCCATCATGTTCTTCAGAAAGGAGATTCTGTGAAACATATTACAAGCACCACTGCTCATTTTCAAAGTTAATTAGATCAAATGATGGAACAGTACAACATTTCCTTTAAAGGGCTTGACTAATGACTAATTACCAAATATTCTTACAAAGTTACTGTGATTGAGTACATTATGCCTGTTGCGCAGAACCTGAGAGATACAGTATACCATTTGTCAAATAAGGCTGTTGTGTGGATTGTGATCCTGTACTAATAATATATAATATTTGCATGCTATGCAAGGAGGTGTTTGTTTGTTTTTTCTTCTAGATTTGGGTGCTGCCAAAGGTTTGGGGCAAATAGAACTGGCGCCAGTGTCTCAGCATTTGACCATCTTTATAATGGACTGTGGTTGTTATAAGTTCTGTAAAGTTCCATTTGGACTTTGAAGTCCCCCTGAGGCTTATCAGAAGGCAATGGATTCTATAGTTTGGGGTCTTCCTGGTATTGTGCAGCATGTGGGTAATGTTGTCTATGCAGCAACTGTTGAGAGCTCCGGTGACAGTTTTTGAGAGATTTCATAAAAGACCATTCAAACTAAGCAAAAGCAAACACCACCTAGATCCTTGAAAGACTGTTTTAATGGGACCCATTGCATCAGCTGAATGAATGCAAGTTTCATTCATTGTTCACTTCAAGGTAGAAGCTATTCTGCAAGTCCCAGGTCCTGAAAATCTGGATTTGTGTTCTTTTCTAGCTACCTGTAGCTATCTTATGAAATTTATTCCTACTTATGTGGATATTTCGGAACCACTGTATCTATTGATTAGCATTTCAGCAACTGAAAGATGCATTAACTAAGGACTGTTGTCTGGCTTATTACAATTTGAACACACCAAATTTTGCAGTGACTGATGCCTGTCCTGTGGAACTCAGTCCCATCTTGCTACAGACTTAGCAAGATGGATCAAAGAAGCCCGTTTTGTATGCCAGCTATTCACTTTCTTCTCCAGAGCAGGGATATTCACAGAATGAGCCTGAAAGTTTGGGATGTGTGTAGGCTATAGAATATTTCAATATTTATCTGTAACAGTACATCCATTTGTACTGTTAACAAACAAGTCACACCCGTGCTTCAACCACAAAAAACCACCAATTTGCACCTCATATCCAGCATCTCAGCTGGAAATTGTAACCTTAAGGTTTTGTTGTTCAGCACATTTCTGGAAAAATGCACATACCTCAGGATCAAACTTATTGATGGAGGAGTATGTTTGATTTTTTTTCATGTATGTTGGATTTTGAGGCATTATTATTAAAAAAAACCTCACCTTGCTGTCTCTACTTTGGGAAACAGTAAGCAACCTGGCACCACTAATAGTTAAACTAATAGGTGAATGGAATAGAATGTGAAAAGAGAACGACTTTATCACCACCTGGAAATGGAATAATGGGGTCTGCAACTGGGTACATGCTGGGTACATGCAAGAGATGCATGGAACCAAAAAGTAATTCATCAAGATGAGATCAGACAGGGACCAGAAAAGGACAGCAACCAGAGAAAAGAATATTAATTATTAGCTGCCATGTAGTAAGTCATATGACTTAGCAACCTAATAGGTCAACAGACTAAGTAACATGGAAAATAATATTTGATGGATGCTATTGGCAAAGAATTAAAAAAAAAAACAAGCTGTACGTGTCTCCATTGGAAGACCATCATACAAACCCTCACCTGTGCTACGTAGGTGTCTTCCCCAGGGCCCAGGCTAGCTCAGCATCCAAGCTATGGAGTGGTATGTAAGTTATATGAGGGAGTAAATGTATGTTTAATTAAAAAAAAACTTTGAATCAATATTGGTCTATTGCTGCTGAATCTCAGTGTCTTGTGTTGCTACTGCATAAGATTAAGCTACCTCTTCAGTGACTGGCAGCTGCCTCCCGTATCAATGTGGAAACTGTGAACCCAAATGTAAAGGAACACAAGGGTCATGTCCTTGGAGCTAAATTCCCCTGTAACAGGAAGCTGCCAAGAATCCTAATGTCTTTTCTTTTTTTCAAAGCTTTCATAATTTGGTTATGTTGAACTACAACTCCCATGAACCCTAGCCAGCATGGCTGTTGGACCAATGAGTCAATATTTAACATACTGAGTTTCATTGTTAAGTAGAAAATTCAAAAAGGTAATTTAAGACATGGAAATCAGCTGTGGTGGCTGAGATATGATTCTTCTATTTCAGACACAGAGAAGAGTGATCAGCAACTTTGAGTGTAATCCTTGCGAATGAAGTGACTTGATTCGCAAGGAGAAAACTTGCTCTCCCAATGAAGCAAATACAAAAGTCCCTATATGCATCAACCTTGATTACATACGTCTGTAGATATGATAACCACTAATTAGATGGCTTCAAAAGGGATTACCAGATTTAATAGAAGATGGTTAATGGATGCCTTAGGATTTTCCATATTGAGAGGTAATATATCTCAGAGTGGAAGATACTGCATGTGCAACAACAGATGACCATCAGCTGGATCCCTTTACTAGGAATGTCAGAGCACCTAGCTGACCATTACAGGCATTATTATGGACTGGGCAGCTTTGCTTTCCTCCATCAAAAGTTCTTAGCTGTTTTGTGATCTTCATATGGCTACAAATCTCTAAGTGAGCAAAGCAATATTTACATGTTTTTCTAAAAGCATACAAATATTCATGCATTCATAAATAAATTGCTGTGAGTGCAAAGGGTGCCGTGATTCCATGCATCTTTCTCCCATATTTGTGTTCAGTGCAACTGATTTTTCTTAAAAAAAACCAACTCTTCCTTTCTCAGCAGGATTGTATTTACAGTTTCCTTGTGATGATGCTTTTCTTCTGTATGATCTACTGCAGGGGTGCACTAGTTATTATCTTCCACAACGTTTATTTTCATAGTGAGCATGCTCGGGGGGGGTTGTTGTTAATGAGAAGGAGCAGACAATGATTATACTTATTGGAGGTGGTGACAGCACCATATGTTCCTATGCTGAGAAACGTATAAGTAAATAGCAAAGCTTTATAAAATATGGCATTGGCAATGATATAAATATGCATTTGAAATATGAAGAGGTATAGTTTGGTGTAAAGTATTTTATTGATGTTGCTTCCGCTCTGTAGGCATTTCAGTGGATATTAAATGAATTTATTTTCAGTAGTGAAGTAGCTACTCAGAATCCTGGTAGGTTGGAGCAGCATACAAATCCCAGCAAAAAAACCAACAAAATTAAAACATTGTTAATGCTGCTGTATTATTAATGCTCTCAGTATCCAGGGCCTAGCCCTTTTTTACTTGGTTTTTTGTTTGTTTTGTTTTTGTTTTCTTTAATACTCTGGGCAGATGGACCAGCTTATTTTATTACAAGTTTTTTCCTTCCTTAGAAAAGAATCACTGGCTTCCTGATGAAGCAGACACCCAATTGATTCAAATGTTGTCTGTCGCTAAAAAGACTACCTGTGTGGTGCCTTCTTAGGCATACAATGACTTAGATCTACTACTATATAAACTCTCAACGTGAATGTCAAGATTCTTTGAACTGGTATGTGCTTTATGGTGCTTCAAAGGGCCGAGCAAAGTTTTGATTCAGATATTTGATTTGAAACCAGTTTAGTCATATCAACCTTCCAAACTAAATTGGAAAGTCAGATTGAATGGTTTAATCATACTAAATGCCTCGATTTTCTGAATCAGTCTGAATTGTTGAATTGGACTCAATAAATTATCCACAATGCCTGAATCAGTTTGAATGATTGAATTGAATGGAAAAATTTAGCTGAATTGTTTAATGGTACTTGATGCCTTCATTTCCTTAATCAAGCCTACACACAAACCCCCAAAACATGGAACCTGTCTTTGATACCTTGATTGAAGACAACTTCAAGTTAATGCTTTGAAGCAGATCACTCTAGTGATCAGAATCAAGGTGGCTCTCCAAAGGAGTATCTCTGCACAGGCTAACAGTCAACATGTAACCCTCATGATGTTGAACTCCATCAGCCCTAGTTTGTATAACCAGTAGTGAAGGATGCTTGGAATTGCAATCTAACATCTGGAAGGCCACATATTGCCACTCCTATTCCAATTCTATGAAAAAAATAACTGATTTCAGGAGATTCTGTGTTTCTGTACAAATATATTTTAAATTCAAGGCATATTTTGCCTAATAAGATACTCTTACCCAGAAGTTGTATATTCCTTTGCTAACTCTGCATTTTTTTTTTAAAAAAAAGGTTGTTTAACAGCCCTTAATCTATTAAAGAAATACCTCCCACTCAGAATTTCTAAAAGTAGAAACACAGTGTCTCTTGGCTGCAATCTGGCAAGTATACTTTTGATTATTGCCTTAAAATTGATTTTTGGCAAATAGACTTTCTTCCACATTTCACAAGTAAGGACTAGAATTACAGCAAAACCAGCCATTATATAAACTAGTGAAAAAGTTCATACCATTTTCCAACAAGGATCATGCAGCATGTTAATGTAGCCTTCTATGTTATCATATATGTAGGAAGTAATGGCCAAAAGCAGGGAGCACTTCAACGTTGGAGTTAACCGCCATCTTGCTCCACCTGCAGCATATTTAAATGCATCATTGTTTGTAGTGTGAGCAAAACTGAGTTAACTGAGCCTGTTTCTTAATCCTTAGTTCCCCATGTCATCCAAACTGGGTCATTTAAACATGCTTCTTAATCTTTATTCCAACCATGTCAAATAGTTGGCTGACTTCACTCTTTCTCCCTCCACAACTGAGATCAAGTTACAGAAAGGCCACATGATGGGGAGCCCATCCATTCAGGTTTTACCACCCCATCCCCAATGGATAAGTGAAAAGTAGGCAGAAATGTTAAGCACACATTCCCCATCCTGTCTGCAGTAGCACCAACTTGGATTATCTCACCTCATTCATTCATTTGTTGTTTGTTCATTCATTCTCTATCAGTAAGGGCAAAATAAAAAAAAAAAAGATTACAAACAGGAAAGGAAATGGAAGCCTCTGGGCTAGCTCTGGAGAGCTCATATAATGGTCAACAAATCTCATCCAATCATCTGAGCTTGGGCTGGTGCATGAAGATGAGTGAATATCAGAGAAAGGGGATTGCTGGGATGGTCTTGAATTTGCAACACAGTGCATGAGACCCCAGAATAGTTCCAAAGGATCCCTGTGCCTAACCATAATGAAGTCCAAGGAGCTTCTTTAATTCAGTTCTTTGTCAACCATCTCCATAATGTAACTTCCTTATTCTATTCCTGCAATATGATATGGCTTGTCTTTGTGTCTCATTCTCACCACGTCACACAGCTTGCTAGCATCCTTCCAGAGAGAAGGAGGAAAACATGACATGAACATCAGTTGCTGCAAGGACTGTTTTGTTTTCAGTTGACTTCCAGCAAACTTGCCAAGCATGAACATAGCAACTAATTGATGGACAGGGCTGATTACTTCCCCCTCTCCTACACTCGAAGTAGCTTCAAGTTAAAAACCAGAGGCAGCAACATCAAATGCCTAATGAGAGTAATAAGTTGAGCAAAAGAATAGCAGCAACAGGATTCCAATTGTATAATATATTTCATAGGACACAGTCCACAACTTGTGGCCCCAGAGTTCTGTACAGCCCACCCAAGCCAAGGCCCCTCCCAAAATTACTGTTTGAGTATAAGGGTAAATGTGACTGATGGAGAAAACTACTAGGTACATAAGGGTAATCATTAGTCGTTATATGTAATATGCTTTTGTCCTAGATTTGCCTCTTTCATTTGCTTGGGCCACGCTATGTTCCAGAGTGCAATCTTCAGCAAGCCACTCAAAGTCCAGGTGTGGCCCTTGGTCTCAAAACAGTTGAAAACACCTGGCCTATATCACCTACAGTTAAACCTGGAGACTATGTCCATACACACTTTTTAAAGAGCTGTCAAGCTAGAAAGACCTCATATTCTTGAGGGTGCACAGCGTTGTGCTAATTCCTTCCACGCTTACGGACTATCCATATTACCAATTTCCACTTCCCTGAACTAGAGGAGAAGAATAAAAGAGCAAAAATAGCTGGTTCTGGTGGCTGTTATATTCAGCATTAGGGGATTACGGAGGCTCTGATCTGCCCCACATGCACCCCACACAAAATCCCATCAGATTTTAAATGGCTTTCACTTTAGCCTGCATATTTACTTTCTTTCCGCTGGGAAGGGGGGAAAAAAATCAAGCATTGGGCAATCCATCCGAAATGTTAAACACTGGGATTCCACATGCTTAATTCCGTGCTGGATTCTGACCACTGAGCTGGCAATAGCAGCCATTCTTTGAACGGACAAAAAGGCTGCTACCATCCCTATTTATCTCCTTCCAAAAATTGTGTGCCTAGAATGGTTGCAGGATATTTCGCCAGAGACATATGGACATCTGTGAGCCTTTTGTAAATTTTTTTTTTTAAATCAAAGGCTGGCTTTCTTGTCTGGATTCTGTACATGCCCAGCTTTGTGAAACTACAGCAGGTGCTGCTCAATAGCATATTGACACAAAAATTAATGTTTATTTTGAAGAATGCCATTGTGCACTCTAGCCAATCACTTATTGTTTCAGCAAACACAGAATTTCTCTCCCTTCCATTTTGCGGCATGCCTATTTCTGCAGGCATTGGGAAAGGAGAGATACACTCAATTTCTGCTAATAACTATCAGACTGAATATGGTGCAGGCATCAAATGATCTTATGCTTTATGGGCCATCACGCCTTCATTCTAAAGCTGAAGACCAGCATAATCTCTCTGCTTCACGGATGAGAATATGAACTATATGAGGCATGTTAAAGAATTAAAAACTGCACTAAGTACCATGATCTATCAGCTATGTTATTAATAGAAATGAATGTCTCAATAGTGGCTGATTGACAGTTCCTCTGCCAAGCAACACTAAGCAAAACTGTTCCAAAACCAAAGCAGTTCTTTTTCACATAGCTCAGACCTGCCAACTTCAAGGCCACTTCATACCAAGTCCATTCAAGGTACAATACAGCAAATATTGAGCATGATATGACCAAACAACTAGAAATAGAGGAGGCACGTGCATGATCCTCATCATCATCTTCTCTCTGTATATGTATACATATGCATACACACAAAATGCCTTATGATCTCCATATAAGTACTGAATACATGTAGCGTGAAACCTATCCCAACAAGAAGTCAATTTTGCCATGAGAAAATCCTCTCAAGATTACACAACATCTAGTACTGTTTCATATACATACATGCATAAATGTAAATTCCTATCTACTTATGAAAAAGAACATTGAACATTGAGCCAATTGAATAAGACCTAAACCAGCATCAGAGGAAATAAATAGGTGCATTTGTGTTGGTTGGATAAGTAAGCCTCCTTTGACACACCAGTCTGACTTACTAGAACCAATGCCACACAAACGCATAGACACACTGTTCTCCCACCCCACAGCCAGCAAATATACAGTGGGGCAAAAAAGTATTTAGTCAGCCACCAATTGTGCAAGTTCTCCCACTTAAAAAGATGAGAGAGGCCTGTAATTTTCATCATAGGTATACCTCAACTATGAGAGACAAAATGGGGGGAAAAATCCAGAAAATCACATTGTCTGATTTTTAAAGAATTTATTTGCAAATCATGGTGGAAAATAAGTATTTGGTCAATATCAAAAGTTCATCTCAATACTTTGGTATATATCCTTTGTTGGCAATGACAGAGGTCAAACATTTTCTGTAAGTCTTCACAAGGTTTTCACACACTGTTGCTGGTATTTTGGCCCATTCCTCCATGCAGATCTCCTCTAGAGCAGTGATGTTTTGGGGCTGTCGCTGGGCAACACGGACTTTCAACTCCCTCCAAAGGTTTTCCATGGGGTTGAGATCTGGAGACTGGCTAGGCCACTCCAGGACCTTGAAATGCTTCTTATGAAGCCACTCCTTCGTTGCCCGGGCAGTGTGTTTGGGATCATTGTCACGCTGAAAGACCCAGCCACATTTCATCTTCAATGCCCTTGCTGATGGAAGGAGGTGTTCACTCAAAATCTCACGATACATGGCCTCATTCATTCTTTCCTTTACACGGATCAGTCGTCCTGGTCCCTTTGCAGAAAAACAGCCCCAAAGCATGATGTTTCCACCCCCATGCTTCACAGTAGGTATGGTGTTCTTTGGATGCAACTCAGCATTCTCTCTCCTCCAAACACAAGTTGAGTTTAGATCAAAACGGTCTCCTTTGGTTTCATCTGACATTCTCGCAATCCTCTTCTGGATCATCCAAATGCTCTCTAGCAAACTTCAGACGGGCCCGGACATGTACTGGCTTAAGCAGGGGGACACATCTGGCACTGCAGGATTTGAGTCCCTGGCAGCGTAGTGTGTTACTGACGGTAGCCTTTGTTACTTTGGTCCCAGCTCTCTGCAGGTCATTCACTAGGTCCCCCCATGTGGTTCTGGGATTTTTGCTCACCGTTCTTGTGATCATTTTGACCCCACGGGGTGAGATCTTGCGTGGAGCCCCAGATCAAGGGAGATTATCAGTGGTCTTGTATGTCTTCCATTTTCTAATTCTTGCTCCCACAGTTGATTTCTTCACACCAAGCTGCTTGCCTATTGCAGATTCAGTCTTTCCAGCCTGGTGCAGGTCTACAATTTTGTTTCTGGTGTCCTTCGACAGCTCTTTGGTCTTGGCCATAGTGGAGTTTGGAGTGTGACTGTTTGAGGCTGTGGACAGGTGTCTTTTATACTGATAACAAGGTCAAACAGGTGCCATTACTACAGGTAACGAGTGGAGGACAGAGGAGCCTCTTAAAGAAGTAGTTACGGGTGTGTGAGAGCCAGACATCTTGCTTGTTTGTAGGTGACCAAATACTTATTTTCCACCATGATTTGCAAATAAATTCTTTAAAAGTCAGACAATGTGATTTTCTGGATTTTTTTCCCCATTTTGTCTCTCATAGTTGAGGTATACCTATGATGAAAATTACAGGCCTCTCTCATCTTTTTAAGTGGGAGAACTTGCACAATTGGTGGCTGACTAAATACTTTTTTGCCCCACTGTAAAAGCTTAAACCTTTTGTAAAGCAGTACATTTTATTACTCTCCGTCTCATTCTCCAGATCAATTGAAGTCTTATATTTATGCAATTAAAATGCCTCAGCATGAAGCAATAGTTTTAATATTTACTTTACACAATCTCCTTCACTGGAAAGAAAATTCTGGGTTGCATTGATCAAATCCCCATTTTTAAAGCAGGGAATTCTTCGACACCCACGGAAAGGAATGAACAGAGACACATGCACACACGCACACACTGTACAAAAGTTTCACCAGCAATTTTAAAGAATCCAATACTGTTATTATTTTGCTGTGTTTCTATTAGCATTTTAAAAAACAGTGGGTGGATATGGGCAGCTAAGGAATCCTTGTAACACATTCTGCTGTGCCAGGGAAAGGAACAGTAAGGTCAGAATATATGTTAGTCCAAAATTCTCCTCCACAATTAAAAAATGACCTAGAATGACCATTGGTTGCACTGATCTACAGGGATCACAAAGAAATCATGCCTGAAACACAGTTAGCTGTAGATAATGGATGTGCCTCTTTTGGTATTCCAGGACAGGTGATTTATTAAATATATACATAAATAAATACATATTTAATTGATGTGGTTAATGATAAAGCAAGAGTTTATCTAGAATGCAAACATAGTAACATACAAGATTGTAATATATCAAATCAGACCATTAAACCATACAGACCAGTATATGTTAGGCCATGAATGAAGCCAACAGTGCAGCATCAGGGGATCGTTTTCCCATGTACATGGTTATCTGCAGAACTGTTTGCTATGCAATCCCAGCATGAAAAAGCTAATTCTTGAACACTGTTATTAAATGGATGGTTTAGATAAGATGCTGGCCCGGCTATTGGGCTTCAACATTAGTTCATCAGTGCATCCTGTATTCTGCTGTAGTTGGACCCAGCTGGGGAAATGTGGAAATGGTAGCCATGCTATTCTCTCAGGACAGCTAGGCCACAATTTACAGTTATGCCCTGTTGCAGTAGATGGCCCTGGGCCTCATTCAATCTGCTAGACATGAAGTGCTACCTGTTATTCTGTCTGTTTTAAGAAAGACAAGTTCTTGTCTAACTTTCCATATGCACGTCCTTTTAAGTTATTGCTCCATGAACACAGATATCTTGGTGGACAAGTATTTGGAACATAGACCCAGAAGGTTTTCTGGAAAAAGAATGTGAAAACCACTGGTCTGCTTTCAAAATCTTAAATGAGTCTTTCCTAATATTTCTCTTAACTGGAAATGTCAGTGATTGACAGAGACTTTTTGCGTTCCCCCAAACTATAGTCTACTGAGCTGTGAAAATTATGTAGAAAGATTCCCTCTAGACATATTTGTCCACAACTTCCATAATTCCTAGACAAGACAGTGAAAAACATCTACAGGCAAAAGGCAAAATGTGGAGATCTTTTCTAGAGATAATTCCCTTGACCCAATCCTTTTCATTTTCCCCCTCCTTGCTATACCTAAACTGTAAAGAAACATACAAGTGTTTAAGAAACTTATTGATTAAATCATTTGCAATTGACTAAAGAAAAAACTGTATTAGTCACTAAGTATATTTAAATCAAAAACGCTTTAGTCTGCATTCATAACAATAATATATTTACATGTTTAAGACTGCAAAGGGGAAATAGTATTCATGTATAAAAGGCCCTCAAGCACTTACATTTTCTATTGGGTCTCTTTTCACCTGGTTTGGTTGAAATGTAATAATTTACACTGATTGAAATCATACACGAGCATACATGAGATCTTATTAAATGTTCCCAAAACCAGTTTGTGGGCTTCACCTACAAATTCCCCTCAGTGCCATCATGCCTTTGCTACTATTTAAATTAGTTTCTACCAGCTGGTATAGTGTTAAATGTGGCTTCTTTACCACTAGCCAATATATAGAAAAACAAAATTTCTAAGTGCCAGAATCTTTCAGGAAGCCAGTTTTCAATCTAGAAAACAAGCAGAGTTCCACCCATTCTAGTGCCTACAAAGACACATTATTGAGGGCTCATTATCAAGTCGAGTGAATGTGAACACAGGGAAAACCTGGTGAGCACATTGCTTTAATGCCCCCCCCCAATCAAAACCAGAACATTTCAACCAAAGAAAAAAGAAGAAGAAAAACCTCTAAGGGCATTGAAAAAAAAGTTCCATTAAAAGCAAATGTAACACTGTTGGCCAGGAGAAAAATAATCCAAAATTAATATGAAGACAATGACTACATTAAATCAATTCGGGTTTATAAAGAAACCAAAGAAAAACTGCAACCTTCTGTCAAAAAGACCCAGGGAAAAAAATGGAAGAGGTCAAACCTTTTCTTTGCTATATTTGTCCATCCAATGCTGTCCTTCACCTCACAGATTTTAATTTTAATATCTCTATCTTAGAGGCATAGGATTATAAACAGCCAACCTCTTTTCCTATTGAACCAGAGTTTCTTCCCATTCTTTCTCTTCTAGAGCTTCAGATTAGGGGTTTTAGATTTTGGAACACAGTGTATCCATGGGCATTAACTGGTCAATTTTCCTGGGAGCTGGATGGCCTGCAGGCAAGTGATAGATGTCCCAAAATAGCCTTCATATGGCAAGTGAAAACACAGTACAGCACATGAATGCATGGGCCCTTTAAGGAAATCCAGGGGAAACAAAAGTCAAAATGGAAGCCACATGACTTGTGTATGACACTGAGACATGAAAGGTCAGGGTTTGTGTCCTGACCTTGTAACATACATTTCATCATTTTTCATGATCACAGTTTATATCTGTGCCTGAATGAAATTTAGGCTTATTCAGACATGCTGAATGTGCTTTGTTGAATTGGGGCTCTTTGGATGAATGTGTTGGCTATGAAACTGAGATCAGTTTCTTGTGAAACCTATTTATACCCACAAGGAAGAGGCATGTGATTGACTGTCCAGCTTGTCCATGCTATCTGCAGAAAGGTCTTTGTGCTACAGAGGCATGCAAATGACCTTTATGATGTACAAGATGTTACAGGAACAATCAGGGCTATTTTTATCAACTCTGTCAATTTGGGCAGTCAATTTCCCCCCCACCAGTGCATACCCTACACTAGAAGTACTGGCAGCTGTCTGTTGCTCAGTAACAGGTCAAGACACAGCCCTTGAGTCAACTGCAACCCAGGATTACTCTTCTGCTTTCTTACTGGAAACCTTTCCATAAGAATGGAGAGGTTGATTTTCCCTAAATGCAAGTTGATCAGGTTTGGCTGAGCTAGATCGGTCATCAGTGTGGTGAGGAGGGGCAGACTGAGCACACAGGCAGAAAAGAGAGACACATGCTGAAGTCCCTCCCCTCTACTCTCTCTATAGTGCCCTGGTGGGGAGGCTGGGTCTGACTACACCTTGGTAGGATCAGGAATTCTGTGTCCTCAGGATTTTGGGCTGTAGGAGATATTGTTCTTTCTTGGAATCACTGCTTCCCTACTTGTAGGTGTCTGATGACACCAGTTGGTTTGGCAGCCCAGCTCAGAAAAAGGGTTTGGTCCAGGGAGTCATGGCCCTCCACAGAATTTTACACAGTGTCATCCTCCTCCCAAAGTTTACACCCATAGCAGCCCAAGAAGTATCTTTGTGTAGGTCTTTTATGTATGTAAATTGTAGCATACATATAGTACAAGTTTGCCTTTTGTGGCACTTTCCTCCCGTGCTTCAGCTCTACGGGTACAGAGAGTTATATTGGCCCAGAGATATTGGCAGCCCTGACAAGCTGCAAAAGTGATGGCCACTAAAGTTCATGAGCTCAGTGTAATTTATTTCCAAATATTATGGTTCAACGCATTCCTTAAATTTTTTTTTTTAATCCGATTCATTTTTTTAGCCTCACGATTTGCTCTGGGAAAGCTTCAGCAACATGAGAAAGAGGAACTGATCGTTAGCTATTGGGAGGAGTGTGTGAGAAGATGAGTTGACTACTTGGATGGGGGACAACCTGGAATTCCAGAGCTGTTATCTAGATTGGGAAGTTGAAAAGGTAACCAGGAAAGCAATGGCAAACTGCTTCTATACTACTGGCAGAGAAACTGCATGTATGTAGTTGATTGAGAATGTGTCTGACTATCTCACCTATAAAATATCGACAATTACTTTCCACAAACTCTCCTTCACATTAGAATCTCTTAATTGAACAGATAAAGGTATCTGACATAAAACAATAAGAAATCCTTGTATATAATTCATTGACACAAGATCTGATTATGATTTCTAGATTACTTATCTAAAAGGGCATTAGATACATTTAGCAGGATATTCTAGATGCACCCTCCAAGTTCAGAAGCAGCATACCTCTGCATGCTCTATACACTCTGCACACTAATAAACACACTTCTTTATGTGTGCCTATATTCACAAATATTAAATCAATTTTAAAAAGAGAGGTAGAATTTAAAAGGGGTGGTATAGAATTTTCAGCAGGATCTTATGATTTGACTTTCATTCATTCATGATAAGGGTAGCCCACAAATCCTCAGTACTATGTACACACATCCATTCTGGCAGTTACTTTTTTCCCATTTTCCACTTTTTTCCACTTGTTCAGATTGCAGGAAATCCAGTATGCTTTTTTTTTTTTTTTTGCACTATCTTAGAAACGAATAACTTTAGCTTCCATAAGGTAATGCTTATGGCATTAAACATCTTGGAACAATTACATTAGGGCTTCTTGAAGCATTCATGGACGAACCTGTAAATCTTACCTATCTGACTTCTATGGATATAAAACTAAGATTTCCAGTATGAGATACCTGTTTTATTGGTCTTGATCTGAAATCAAAGGTGTATCCCCTGAAAAATGAAATTTCACTGAATTTAAGCATGAACCTGGTGCTTTTGTTCCATTAGAATGAGGTAAACATTTCCCTGTTAAACCATTAAGCTTTTTCTATGAATGTATGAAAGCATTTGTTGGTCCATATTCCCACCACAAGGAATAAAAGACATGGATACTTGGATTTTTTACAGAATTATTCTTCAAGGGCTTGGTAACTCTTCATTTTCTACTAGATAATCTTTCTTTGCATAATTGGCCCCCCTGATTAACCTCCATATTCCAAGATAGGCATCCTTTAGTGAGTTTCTGTTAAGTCCTTCAAAGCTACCACCTTTTGGAACAACAGCAGCATTTTCTTCTTCTCCAGTGCTGCCCGTCTCATGTTTATTTCCATTTGCTGACTCCTCCATTATTGGATCTCCAGATTCTGTCTCCTTGGGCATCTCCTCCATTAAAAAGGGTGGTTGACCTCCATCACAGTCTTTCTTCTCTTCTTCTCTAAGTTCCTCTTCCAGATCTTCATAATTACTCTGTTTTCTTGTCTCAATAAACTTGACTACACAATAAATGATGGATCCTACAGTGTTTACCACAACACCTGCTATAAATAGCTTTGTGGGCTCCACATCATTGAATGCTACCATACCAACTGTGATGGTTGCAATGCTCTTCACAACGCCAACGAAACTAGTAGTTACAGCTGAGTTAATGTAAGTACAATGAAGGGTGGTAAAATTCATGGCACAGCCCAGTAAGATACAAGCAATAAAGCTGAAAGTCATGAGGGGATCTTTCCATCCTGGGAAGGACCAGATATTGATAGCTTCCATGCTGACAAAGGTGAATAGGATGAGAAAAGGTGTGGCTGAAACTGCAATGACATATTGGGCTGTCAAGGGCCCATAGTCACTGTCTGTACTCGTCTTTTGAATGACAACCAAATATCCTGCATGTACCAACACAGCCAGAATTCCAGTCACATACCCAATGGGATCACCTGTCAGGTCACCCGCACCTGCCGATTTTGAAAGAAAGAGAAAGAAAATTTACATGCACTTGAGGTATATATTGTCATTCTTATACGAACTACATTAGTAGAAGATAGGCTTTAGTGGGCTATTAGCTACACTTGTTTTAGGAAACATGGAATAAACTGCTAGGAAGAGCTATCATCACTTTGCTTGTGAATAAACATGTCTGGTCACTGCTGGAGGAAAAATTGAACTAGGTAAGTTTTGAATAGATCTGGTAAGGGAAGCCTTATATCCCTGTATTGATGTATGAATGTTCTACTTTCAAGAAAGGCAGTAGCACTTTTTCATTGGGTGACTACACTTCCAATAATCCTTACTCAGCATAACCAGTGCAATAACCAGTGATAATGGAAATGTCAGTTGAAAAGATCTATAGGACAACAAAACCACCTATTCTAATTCTACTTAATTTGGACACGTATATGCAATATATTCAAGAGATAGATCTAGCCTTTGATATACTTTGACTCATACAGGTATAACTTAGAGGGAGTATACCATTGACACTGTGAATGAACTCTAACAGATTATTTTTTATTGCTAGTGGAAAGCATTTTCTCTATATTGAATGTCCAGATGAAGTGAAATCTTAGTAAAGCTGATGATCATTCATCAAATTTGCCTTCTGGTAACCTGAAATAAGTCATAGTGTGAGTAAAGAGAATCTAAAAATGAGCAGAACTAGACTGGTTCAAACTTAAAAATGATTAGGTCAGTGAATTTAGCAAAGCTTTTTTGGATTGTACATTCACAGCTGATTGAAGATACAGGAAATCATACATCGTTTTTTTAATGTTAAACTGTTCTATTGGTTATAATCTTTGTTGTGCAGTTCCATCAATAATTATTCCATCAGTCTGTCAAGTGGGTGTATGTGTGTGTGTGTGTGTATGTGTTTGTGTGTGTATACACATAAGGCTGTTTTGGCCGTTAGTTAACCTTTTTCAAATGACTCCTAATGACAACTTAGTCATTTTGCTGATGTTAACAGTGATGCACAATTTCTCACATTTACTGAGTTCACGTTCTAAAACCAAATTTATCTCAAGTTTATTTCATTATAAAGTTCTTTGCCTGCTGAATGCTGTTTCATTTATTAGTTTCTTTTAAAGAAATCTCATCTGGGAATTCACTTCTTCAAACAAATCTACCCAAGCAGAACGATTTATACTAGTTTGCTGTAGTAAGCATCAAGATTTGGAAGGGGCGAAGTTGTCAGTTCACAAACTATAAACCCTTCATAATCCTTATGCTTTTAGTCCTAGTTTAATAGATTATTTAAAAAATGGGAAAAGGCAATCTAAACAAAGAATAAAGACATGTAACTCTGAACGTATATGGAAGCAAGGGAAGGATGGTATCAAAATACCAACTTTATTGTTATGGAACTAGTCACAAACAGGGAAACCAATGGAAGTGAGGGGTTTCATTATTTTGTGAGACATAATTTAGGAATTCCCCAGTGTCAAACATTTCAGAGATTACCCCTTTTCTTTGAGAACTGGCAATACAGTTAGTGGCACAACAATTATAACAGTAGCACAGAGAAACCAGTTTGAGGGAACCTGGTACAGCAGTACCTGCCTGGGTTAGGGTTAGGGTTAGGGTTGTGTATATTAATTTCTTTGTATTTTACCTCAGTCCAACTGTTATGGGTAATATTCTTAAAGCATTGTGGAGGCCCTGGAAAAGGCAAAGTTAATCTGTACAAATTTTACAAGTATTGCTATGATGCTACAAACATGCACATTTTGTAAGATCGTTGTAGAAGTACATTAAAATGCTGCCTGTGATGAACCAAACTCTTCACCTTCTCTGATTATTAGTGCATGTTTCTAACTGCTTTTGAACTTCAGAAATAGAGAAACCTGAAAAAATATTAGATGCCCATCTACAATGCACTTATACAGTTTTCCTTAAAACAGCAATAGCTTGTGCTAAAAATGCTTAGGATCTCCTTTAATTAATTTTGCTGTTCCAATGATTTGCAGGAAAATTCAACAAAGGAGTATGTGCATAATGTAGGATTATTTTTTATATTTTATTTAATGGATGTGGTGCCATCCAATGGAACTGAATGCTGGGAGATCCAGATCAGATAAAGGAGAGAATTTCATCAACGTTCCATAGTTAAACTACATAATTTGCTTCTCTAAGATGTAAAGATGATCCTCTCCTTTTTAGAGATTAGTCAAATTTAAGAAGTACAATTTTATCTATTGCTCTCAGTTAATAATAATGATTCTAATCCAACAATAATTGAACATTATTACTTTAATATTAAATATTAAAAGCAATAGAACAATTTAACAAGAGGGACTGATATTTTTAAAAAGCTGCTTAAAATCATGTGGCTGCTTAAAATCAAAACTAACTATAAAATGACTGAGATAGCTGTAGTCATAATGGCTATAAACTGCCATTAGTATCAGAGGCAGCATTTCTGAACACCAGCTGCTAAGAAATAACAAGAGAGGACTATTGGCCACATGTCCTATTTGTGATGGCCCCAGAAGCAGCTGGTTGGCTACTATGGAAACAGAACTGTGGATCAGATTGGCTCTTTGATCTGATCCAACATGGCTATTATGTTCTTATGACTGTAATTAAGAATTAAAGCATAAGAGTGAGCAGAATTTTCTTCCAGTGGCAAGGTTCCTCTCTCTCTTCACTTTGTAGAATTATCAAACTAGTGACACAGAATCAAAGTTAGAGCCAAAATTAGGACATTTTTCCTATTGCTATATAGAAAAAACCATAAAAAAACAGCATAGGTAATCTCAGTGATACAAAGAGATGCTCACAATTGTATCCAGGGGCCTATTTCAAATAGTTTTCAGTGCTGGACCCTTCCATGGAAGTATAGCATGACTGTAGCATTACGTCTATAGAAAACATTCTTTTAAAACAGTTGTGAAAACAATGCCACTGAGAGGATGTAGGCTCAATATTAATATTTACAAAGACCATATGTTACAGAAACATATGTGAAAATGTGGTTGTCTACTATTGTTGCTTCAAAATGCAGTCAGGTCTGCTTAGAGGATGGATGTTTAGTTTGTTATTAATGATTACTTTTCACAAATTTCCAAGCCAAGCAAAAATCTTGTGTCCCCAGTAGAAAATAAATATGAACCCTCTTTTAATAATGATAACAAGAGAATGTCATTTAGAACTGCATGAACATTTTACCCATTTAGATTCATCCCAGCCATTTTTTTAATGTCTACCTGAACGTAAATGAGCAATCAACACAAGGATCTAACATTACATCTCAATCCCCCCCCCCCCCACATATATATAAGTGCACCAGAAACTTTGGTACCTCCTCCCTCCCTCCCTCCCTCCCTCCCTCCCTCAGTCTATTAAGGTGATGATAGTAGACTTTAATTATAGATTATAGAAGCAATGACACTGCCCAGGAGATCCATAATGTAACTTTTCACAAGAGTTTCTTCTCATCCTTGGCAAGAGCATGTATGTGTCAGAAAACTCAGGCAGCTGTAAGTAACACAAGGCTGAAGAGGGGGGGGAAGCAGAATTGGGAAGAATCAGCTGGACCACTTCAGGCACCAACTCTTCTCTGTACAAGAATATCATCCACGAAGGATAAAACATTCAGTAATACAATATAATAAGATATAAGATATAATAATCCATAACTGCTACTGTTATGTGTGGAAAATATGGGAAGTTATATTTTGTTGTGAATTAGAAGTTGTTGTTGTACCCACCTGTACTTATCTTTGTTTGTTTGTTTCTTCATAAAGCAGCTACGAGTGCACAGGAAAAAATATGTGACAGTGTTTTCATCCTTCTGAGCTGAAGGATGAATGAGCATTTACCATGGGAGAAAAAGCACATGAGAATCCCATAAACTTTGATCATTGGAAGACAGAGGAAGTGTGCTGTGTGCTGGTGTGGAATTAAAAATAAAAAATAGCATGGCCAAGCTAGGGTTAGGAATGGGCAGCTTCTTCACACAGTGCGTTATTGCATTTTCAGCCAAGACATACCTGAGGACACATGCAAGGAGGGAAGGCAGACCATTATGCCACTAGGTATGTATATACAGTGTATGTATGCATTAGGCATCTATATTTGCCAGGAGCCAACAACTGAGTTGCCTGCACTGCCCCATGCATTCAGTTCCAAACACATACATTTGTGCCTTTTAATGTGTGGGGCAGTGCTTAGAAGCAGGTATCAGTGGGCCTGAAGTCTTGCCAGCTGGATATGGGGAAGACTAAAGTGAGACTCCACTAACTATATGTAGGCTGGGAGAAGGCATGATGGGGAAAACCAAAGCTCAGGACTTTCATGTGTGTCTATTCACATCCCAAGGTGCTGGTCAAAGCCTCAGTGGTATGTACAATGGGGACTGTAAGAGGTAACGTAAGAGGAATTAGGTGAGAAAAAAGAAGCATGTGGAGTGTAGAGAGCAAGAGTTCTGTGAGGACTGGAAGGGGATTTAAAACAATACACAGGAAAGGACACCAGGAGGCAAAGATAGGAACTATGAGAAGATAGACTGGAAAATTAATGGGATGGGAAAACATCACTATGAGATGGTTGGTGGAGAGTGCCTTAGGAGTGTGATGATAACCCAGAGAAACATGAAAGGAGTAGGACATGGCTGGTTGGACCAGGGGAGGGGGAAAGCAAATGAAGATCCAAGAGGGAATTGGAGTGGGGGGGGGGCAGTGATGGGTTGCCAGAGAAGACAGGACTGAGAGAGATGAGATGGAAGGTGAAGTGTGCATGCCCAGGGTTTGTGGTGGCAGCAAGTGTGAAAATAATGAAAGGAAGGGGGATTACGGAGGGACCATGCTAAGGGAGGGAGGCAGGGCTGGTGAGAAGGGGCAGAGCAGGATTTGCAAGACTCCTGGTGCAAGGAAGGGTAGCTGGGCTGCGGAGGAGCCCCGTGGAGCCTCTTCCTCTGGCTCACTCACCTGCCAGAGCAGCCCCGCAGGTGGTGATAAGGACGGCCACCGACACCCCGAGGGAGGGGATGCCGTTCTTGAGCACCAGGACGCCGATGAGGAGGGTGACGAGGGGCAGACAGCGCTTGAAGACCACGTACATGGGCAGGCTGAGACCGCGCAGGGACCAGAGGGTGAGGCAGGACTGCAGCGTGGAGAGGACCGTGACCCCAGCGAAGACGCGCACCAGGCTGAAGCTGAAGGGCGGCATTTCTAGGGTGCCCCGCCGCCGCAGCATCTCCAGGCTGAGCGCCGCCGTGGAGCTGGTCAGGCACTGCAGCAGCGACAGAAAGGTGAAGTGGTAACGGTTGAGGAGAAACTTCAGCAGGATGTTGAGCGAGCCGGAGAAAACCCCGTGCGCCACCGCCACGGAGATGCCCAACGCGCGGCCCCGGCACAGCTGCATGCTGCCCAGACGCCGACCCCTGACCGCCCAAGCCGGTCGGCGCCCCGGCTCCCGCCTCTGCGAGGCACGGGAAGGAGCTGCGATCCTCTCGTGGCCGGGAGCCGCCGGGGTGCAGGGGGCTCCGCGCCTAAGCAGCCGCGAGGAAGAAGCAGAGACAACTTTGCTGACAGCCCCGAGCGCAGCGCTTGACGGCGGAGGGGCGGCAGCGGGAGGGGGACGGTCGGCGATCAATCGTGGTGGGCGGCGGGGGGGCAGGATCCGCTGGGAAATGCCTCCGCGGATTCGGCCACCGGCAGCCTACCAGATCCCCCAGCTGCTCTTGCTGACGCAGAGGGGGGCTGGGTGCCCCGGCGCTTCCCATTACCCTAATGAAATGGGGACAATCGGAAGAGCGTATTGGCCACGCTTCCCACTTGACCCGCTGAGATTGTTCTGGCTATTATGAATCATGGATTTGCTTTGTTCCTGGAAGGAGAGGAGGAGTGGAGCTGAATTAGAAGGTGGAAGGGTGGGGCGACCTTCCCCCCAGATTTTAAATAATATTTTTAATGTACAAATTCGTCGGTTGCCTTGCCTGTCTCGTCAGAATAAAATCGCACACTCGCGCTCGCCCTCCACCGCAGGAGCGCGCGCACACGCACCCGGTTACAAACAAAGCGAAAACCGAGCTGCGAAACCCAGTTCATAGCTGATGCTTTTCCGCGCACAATTTGCTAATGGAATAGCCATCCGTCCTTATTAAATGAATTAGGGTTAGTGTCCTTATACGGAAATGCAAATATTGATCCAGCCGAGTCTGGCAGGTTTTCTGCAAGCTAAAGAAACAGGTGCTTCGAAAGTCGCGGCAAGAGTTAACCCTTGAGGGGAAAGTAGCTTGATTAGGCGCGGGGAAAATGCGACCAAGGAAGGTGCCCAAAGTGCGCAAGAAGGAAATCTTTAGGGTGGTTTTATGCATGCAGGATATTATTTTTTTCTCGCGCATTTAATTACAATCTCCGTTCAAACGACTCTTTGAAACAATTTCCCACTTTTAAAAAGAAGGGGGGGGGAGGGGAAGAGGCGAAAAAGAAAGAAACCGCTGCAAAGAGAGTTGGCAAAGATGATTTGCCCTGAAGTGATGGAAGGCGAATGTATTCCAACAGTAGAAAGAAGCGAACCACAGACTGGTGGCGCTCCGAAGTCAGTTATAACTTGAAGGACTAGAATAGCCTCTTCAGCAGCCATACTGGGAGTTGTAGCCCATGGCCTCTAGAAGGCCCCAGGTTGCGAAAGGTGGGCCAAGCCACATGGCACACCCCACCCCCAGGCCCAGGCCCCACACCGACTGAACTTCCATCAGTTCCATCAGCCACTGAAGGGACGGCTTTGGAAATGGCTCCGCTGTCTTTGCGAAGGGGCCCAGCCCTGGAAAAAGGCAGCTCTTCTGGAGCGAGGAGCTCGCGGCGTCAGCGTCGAATTGTTCTAGAATTCGACTGCGTGGCAGCGGGCTAGACGTTACGGCTTAGAAACAAATCCTGCACTTTTGCAACACGTCTAACTGTTGCAAGCACAATTCCTCGCCACCTGTTTCGAGGCTGAGAAGACCCTCCTCGTAGGCAACGCACAGCCTGATCTTTCACCTGCTTCCTGGGGAATTGCGCAGCTTTCCACTTCCAGCAGTCCAACTCGTGCTTCCTTCCAGGAAGCTCGCAATTGAACAAGGCACTAAGGCGACAGCCCCTTCTCCCTGCCTGTCCCCTAGCAACTGCTCTTGGAAGGGCCACTGACGCTGCCTCTGACTGAATGACAGGCCTTCATCACGATCGAGGCGCTCTTCTTTCAAGAGCCAGAGAAAGCCAGACTCCCCATCGTTCCCTTTTCTCTGATGGCACGGGCAGAGGTACAGGTCACCTCCAAAGAAATGCGCCGTCCCAGGCGGAATCTCCCTCTTTCAGTTCTCAGGACTTTGAAGTCGAGACAGTCGATCAAGGACAAGCAAAACAGAAGTCCCTTGGGAAGAATCTGTAGGGGCCAGAATTCCTTGGTGGGAGGACCTTAGGATGCCAGCAATGGGCTGGGCAAAGCCCAAAGTGTCTCACATTTGCTGTTCTTTTCTGAGACCCATTTTCCCACCCCCTTCTGACACTTTCTTGTCTATTTTGTACTGTCTCACTATGCCTCCTCGGCAGCAGGCAGGAGTAGATCATTCTTGCTGAAGCTCTCTGAATTGCTTGCTTGCAGAGTCTTAGGCAAGGCTATTGGTTGCACATCCCTGCCCTAGAGACAGACAAGGCTAAGGGCAGTGGGAAGAGCCAGAGACAGCATCTAGGGCAGACTTGGGCATTACAGAAGCATGCGCACAGACACACACACAAATATATTATCTCTTTTCATAATAAAGTTAGAAACAGTTGAAGAATCAAGCTGCATTTGGTTTAGGTGGTCCAGATGCTACAGTTAACACCTAAAATGTGAAACTATACAGACTATTTCTTTTTCTCTGATGATTGGGTCCATTTTTATTATTTGCCTGTACAAGCATTTAGAAGCAGCTGTGGAGAATAGAAGGACAGTGGAGGGAAGAGGAAAATGTTCATGTTAATCTAAGTCAGTGCTTCTCAACCACAGCAGCTTTAAGATGTGTGGACTTCAACTCCCAGAATTCCCCAGCTAGCATGCTGGGGATTTTTGAAGACCTTTAAAATATAAACTTGATGGCTAATAATGCTTCTTGGTTATCATATCCTGGAGACATTCTCAGAAAAATGGTGAGAGAGATGCACCCCAGTGTTTGTTTCACACGGTGCCCATGTGCCCAAAGGACTGTTGAAGTGACAGAGAGCAATTCTGGGATGTCCGTGGGAATGGCAGCAGAGGCAATGGCAGTCTTTTTCCTCTGCTGGAGGATAAAACCATAGGTTCCATATGGCTTGCTTATACCTGCTGCCCTCAGATGATGTGCAGGATACTTCCCATTGCCAACCCTACTTCTTGCCTTTTGCAGTTTGGCTGATTCTCTGTATTGGCACATTTCCTGTCTCAGCAGCCAAGAAACACATAGCAGGAGGGCAGGATAATGGTCTAATTTCAATTAGAAGGTGCAGCAGAGGAGTCTGGAATTCTGCAAATGGTGGCTCCAAGGGCAGACATAAATGTCACAAACTAGCATTTCCCAAAGCACCGACTATGGTCCATTACCATCAACAAAGCAATTAAGTCTATGTGCCTATAGCAATTATATATTCAAGCCCTTTAAGAATTCTTAAATAGAAACCATATGGATTTGGCAGTTTTTAATTTATCGTAAGATCTAGAACTTCATCTCTTGTTATTGCTGTTTGCTTCAATCGTCCTTTGTTATTAATTAATTAGATTTATATGGCCTCATCCTGCTATAGTTCTTTTTTACCCTCATTGTCCTCCAATAGAATTGCCCTCCAGCCCATTTCATGCTTCTGAGGTATTTACTGAATTCTTAAATTAAAATGAATTTTAATTAGTTGATTCATTTTAAATGCATTTTTAAATCTTACTAGCCATACTTTTTTTTGGGGGGGGGACCTTTATTATTTGCTTCCATTCATTTTAGTAATTTTGAGAGGAATACCTAGAACATTTTCTGGATATCATTATTTCAGATTTTGTAATAACGCTGCAAATTATGAGCTGGAAGAGTATACAGCAGAAAGAAGATAAGATCTTGAATGAAAACAGGACACTATGATGCCAGCAAAACAGTTGCCATTAAAATGCATTAGGCAACCAAATGAAAGGTCTGCTAATCTTTTTTACTCTGAAATCACAATTTTATGATGATCTTGAAGAAAGAAGATTAAATATAGAGGGTACGGTGGTCAAAGAAGTCTACTGTATATTCCTCCACTACTCTAGAATTGATTCAATAAAAGTCATATACACTGGGGCTGTAAGAAATGTTAAGCTTTTTAAAGCAATACTGACAAAATATGAGACAAGGACTGCCACTGTCAATCAAATGTTTATAGTGGTCATAGACCAGCATAGACTGCCAGTCCTTTCCCACCATTGTTCCTTTGCAATTCTTTTTTTCTCATTCTTAGTGAGACCTGCAACAGCCTATTAGAGTCTAGAGTTATCCTAATCAATCAGCCTGCCAGCTATGCCCTTTTACAGGAGGCCCAATTTTATCATCTCTCCACAGTCTGTATTCTGTGCTCACTCAGATGCTGTTTTTTGGATTCTCCTCCCTCCCTTTTCTTTGTGTGACCAACAGACCAAAAAGAGGAAATTTGTGGGCAATTTTCTAAGAGGAAGCCAAATGTAGAGAAAATAGCACCTGTACTGAAGAGTAAAAAAAAAAAATCCTATTATTAGATAACAGTAGAAAGGTATGGATGCAATACTTTTCAGTCTTGACTCATTTCATTTTCAGAATAGTCCTCCAGCTATAGGGACTGAACAGGGACATACATGTCATAAAAAGAAATCAAATCTATCCATAAAGAGGCACAGAGAAAATGCAGGGAGGTGGTTTTGTCGGCACTACATCTTCCAGCATATATAAAGCTACCTACATACAACCTATTTTCCCTATTTCACTCCTTCCCTGAATGAATTCATTTAGTGAATGCTGCTTTGGTATAACAGATATGGATTGGGTGTGAAAAAGGTGGAAATATCTTTATATTTTCTTTTCCAAAGCAAGACACCTTAACAGTGATTTCTTTATCCAAGTCATTTCAATGTACTCAATGCTAGAGCTGAGGATGGTGGATTTTCTGTGAAAATTAATCAAGCAAACAGTTACCAGCTAACAGAAAGAATTGGAAGGAATTTAGAACTTGATATTAACTTATAAGCACTGCTGAGATCTCACTAAATCCACAAGCACAAGTTTAAATTCCCACCTAATGACAAAGCTGACTAGATGGTTCTAGGACAAACTTAAACTAAAAGGGGATGGGGGAGGAGAATCATACGACCTGCTTGAGCCCTGGAGGAAAGCCTGGAAATACACATATTCTAAACATTGTTCTTGGTTGTCTGCCTGCCTGCCTGCCTTGAATGAGTGGTAATCCTATAACTGGGTGGCAGCAGGTTAGGGAAATGATACTATCAGCAGATACTGATATCCTGGAAGAAATCAAGTCAACATGGGCATTAAGTCTTACCAACCAAGTATTGAGCAAATATATTCTAGTGCACCACTAAGCAACATTCATACCCTGAATGGAGCTTGGAATATGGAATTAACTGGATCATGGATTGTTCGTTTAGGAAAGCAAAATGGAACACCCTTTGTTCTTTCTTATAGATCGTACAGTGACCGTTCATAATAGTGAAATCTCATTTGTAGTACTCCAATTTAAGAGGTAACTGAATTAATCCTCTAGGAGCAGTAATTTTAATCTGTGCTCACAATAATTCAAAAGCATACTGGGATAAACACTCAGAACAGTTTCATAGAAATCTAACATTTTCATGGCATGTGCAATGGGGAAAATATGAAAGAGGATTAGTCTCACAGTGTTGACTTAAAAGACTACTTTTGAATGCTACTGAAAGACCTCAAGATACTGCTGTGAACCTTAAAAACTGCCACTTAAAAAAACATAATTTTGCTTGAAGAATTAAAAGTTGATTTTCTGTAACTGGTGCTGGTGAAACTTCTATATTATGCTGCAAGATGTTTATAATATTTTTCAAATTATTTGTTGAAGTTAAGGGTCATATTACATTTAATGCCCAGCAAATCTATGATTGGATTTATTCATTATTCAAAGAGGGCATAAGAATGAAGCAATTTATGGCAAAAAGTTGCGAATCAGGGCTGAGGGCTGATAAAATTCAAAAACTTTGCTGTACCTATACAATGTAAAGAACAGATATTACCATCTCTTTAAGCCAAATGATTAAATCATTTATAAGGTTTAATCTTGCTGAACATTTTTTCCTTTTCCAGTAATTTATCTCTCTCACACACAATTTACAGAACATTTCATTAAATCTACTTTCTCTTAACATCTTGTTTATACAATGTCCCGAAAGAGATAAAAGGAAGCATTATTAATACTGGAAATAGGTAGCAGTATTGCAAAGAAGTAGCATTTATTACTTTGAGCATTACAATAGCTACATGCAATCATTTTATAGTTCTGTGCAATTTCTTGGCTGAAAAATTTACAAGTAAATTGTGATGTTTCAGTCTCCTACAATCTTCTTTAAAACACAATCATTTACACTATATAAACTTGATACATAGTAATCAAATTCACAAATTTTTGTTTTAGAGATTTGAAACTTAACTTTTTTTTCAGAAAATGGTGCCTTTTTAAATTCTTACATGCATATTAACTATCTGGAGAATTTTGCTTCTAGAAATACTTATATATTTTATCTATCCCTTTATGATCATTATAAGCAAAACATGTTGGATACTTTAGGATCAAAAAATGAATCAGCAGTCAAAACAAATCTACAAAGAAACTGTTAAATCTTTTTTCTCTCTCTCCAAAATTGGCTGGAAAACACATGAATTATTACTTTAAAACTTATATGGAAACTAAACCCCATCTTTCAATGTGATGCATCATGGTGGCAGAGGAGTGATCCTGAGAGGGACAAGCAAAGAATGCTGGAAGTATATACCAAGAGTATATAATCCCAGTAGGGTCACCCAAGATGTGAAGGTCTACATGGTCAATAAGAGTTGACACCAATTTATGGCACATAATCAAAACTGAAAGTAGAGCAAAGCAAGAAAAGTACAAGTCTCTACAGCAGTTAACTTCTCTATTCCAGAGTTGAGCAGAGCTGAAAACTGATGGCTGTCCAGTTTCCCATTAACTTTATTCAACATGGCTA
Organism: Python bivittatus; assembly: GCF_059951505.1. NCBI lineage: Eukaryota > Metazoa > Chordata > Lepidosauria > Squamata > Pythonidae > Python > Python bivittatus. The sequence goes on along the minus strand of NW_028277030.1, from coordinate 71,625,957 downwards.
ATGAGCAGCGTGAAGGATCAGTGCAGATGAAACTATATACAAAATTGATGCTATACTGGTGGAGAGCAAAAAATAAAGTTTGTAAGGGAAGTCAGAGTTCTGAAAATGTTGGGAAAACTGTTCTAGTCACAATTAGCACAGCTATCAACTTGCTGGAAGGCTACATATTTGGCTGCTTTGGAGTCTCAGACTTCTCTTTACTTCTGGCCAAGGAGATGAAAACCAATTTTACTCCCACATTTTTATCAATTATATTTTTAAATGGACATGGTTGGTGAAATCCAGAATGTATTAATATGGATGCACACAAACAGATACATTAAAACTCACTACCATGTTTCACAAGTAGTACCACATATATGACTGGATTGAGCTCCAGCATATCCTTGTCAGGAGATGTCTGTTGACCTTCCACAACTTAGCATCTTCCAGATGAGTTGTATTACACTTCCTACCATCTTTGGTAAGCTGGCTGAGGGAAACTGTATTTGTAGGGTTCTAACACAACTAGAAGTTATCAGGTTGTCAGAAACTGATCAGTGTACACATTTACATCATACATGGTACAAAAGAGAAAAATATGCAATGAGTAACTTTTTAAAAATTGTTTTCTTGACTGTTATAAGACATACTGTGACAACATTTAGCCAGTGCTAAGTTTGCTCATTTGAGAGATCAGCTTTGTGTGGAGTTTAAATTGTCTGTCATAGATTAACCAATTGACTTTTGAAATATATAACATTTAGTTGTAATTATTTTCATTAGTAAATATGCACAATTTTTAACATCATATAAAGATAGAATGCTTTGTAGCAAGTGAACACTAAGCACAGAAAGTAACTGTACAGTTTGGATCAGCATTTCAGTGGCACTACAATACTGTTTTCTGCCTTAGGCATTTTGGCCCTGTCTTCTGGTTTCTCTGGATTCTGACCTTAAGGTCCTGTTCATTTTATCCTTCAGGAGTTGGTAACCTTAGTTCAATCATAGTTTAATTCAGAATAATGGGATCCAAAAATATAATAAAGAAAATGACTGTAGTATTTGTCTCACAGACAAAAAGGAAGATAAAACTCAGATTATATAATCATCAACTGTATGCACTGTGTGCCATATTACAATGCAACATTACTTGCAAAGTATTTCCATAATGAACTCAGTTCAATGCTGATACTTCGTTGGATGATAAATTCTATACCCGAACAGTGGGAATAGTCAAATTGCAATGAAATTTGCATTTTTAGCTAGATATAAGACACAGTTTCAATTACCTAATATTTACAACAGGAATAGTTATAGTGCCCTTCAGATGTCTTGGAATACAATTTCCACCATCTCTTGACAGTAGTCATGCTATCTGGGACTGTTAAGAGCTATAGACAAAACATCTGGAGGTTACTAAGTCGCCTGCTCATAATTTAGATAATTATTGTATATGCTATACACAGTGTGTGATCATTTTGTTGACCAGGTTCTATGAAAGAAGTTATATGAATCTGTCCTTAATCACATATTTGAAACGTCAAAGTTCATTTTAAAACCTAACATTGTTAGTAAGGCATATCATGGCAGATCGTGTTGCCCAAGAAAATTAAAATAATTTCTTCTAAATCAGTCCTTTGCTATTGAGAAATCTTTCTATGCAGGAACTACCAATGAAGATGGACAATAGGTCTTCACAGTTTCATCCCAAGCACAGTCTGCCACCTATGGAGAGCAAACAGAGTTTAGGACAAGAAATAATATGCATTCAAAAAGATATTCATGTACTGTATCTTAATAGCACACAAGTTTTATATGCTTGCAGTGGTAATTTTGCTCCTGCAATACTACAAAGTATAAAGCCAACATACATGAAAAGAGGCCAAAACAAATTTTAAAACATCAATTTCTAGATAAACATAAATAAACAAATAATAAAATAAATAATAAAATTGCATTCTAAATATTTTCATTTATGTCTAATGACCTCTAGAAAAGAAACTAACATTACACTGTCAAGTGGTCCAAAACAGTTATAAACTTGTAATTTAAGTTTACTTTGGTAAGACATACTGAATACCAAAGAAGAATTCAGAGGATTTCCAGGAGCAGATTTCACCAGTTTCATAGCACATAGTTATGAAGATTTAATTAATCACTTTATGATATCAGCAGACTTCTAACAGTTTGTAAATGTATTTAATAATATTTTAAAATAAATGCAAGCTCACAGTTTATACCAATTTATTCTAAAGTAAGTTAGAATGAGTTTCAGGAAAAAAATGTACCGGAAAAAGAAGAGCATAAACTACATCAAATTTGGTAATGCATTTAAATTTCTGTAGCAAAGCATCAGAAAATAATAATAACAGTATACTCACATACACATATAGTCATATAACAAGGAAAGGATGAACAGATAAATTAGATTTTTTTTAAAAACTCTGTAGTTGGATCAAGTTTATTATAACTTAAATTGGTCTACATGTGTTTCAAAAGGTGTTTCAACATTAACAAAACCTACAATAATTGTAGCCATACATTATATTACTGTAAATCCAAACTAACCTCCCACTCCATTTAGTGGATTTTCAAAAGTACAAAACAAGACTTTATTACTGTTCAATGAGTTATAATTTGCTGAGAAAAAAGGTTTGATATTAAAACACAATAATTGTGTAATACAGCCTATCCAGCTTTCCATTCATGATGTTTCCCCTGATCTACTGATAGCTGTATAATAAACACATACAGTAGACCACATATTTAGAGTTCAGAAAACAAATATTTTCTAGTACACTCAACTGCCAAGAGGAAACAATACATAAAATACCACCTGCAAAATCCCTGGGGAATTTCCACCTGAGATTGTCTTAATTAGCGTCTCATGGCAATTTCTGAATATTAAGTATAGCAATAATTATTTCAACCAATCTTAGGAAAAGCAAACAGGATTTACACAATGTAGGCTGCTGAGAACCTTTTACTTAATTCAGTCCAGCTCTGTTACTGATAGTACAAGGAAAAATGTAAATATAACTAGGGAAAAATAGCAAATAAAACAGAGAAATTGCTTTGATAAACAGCTGATAAATTATGTTGATAAATATTCTGTGAGCTCTTGAAATCTAATCATCAACCATTCCCTAGGAGATTGATTTAAGAGATCCCTAAAATTTCTATGTTACCCATATAGCACAGGAACTTGGATCTCACTCATCATCTTTAAACATGAATACACCATTTAATTTAAATTATCTATCAGGTGTCCTAATTCAAACCTAATGTTTGTCAGTGTGTTAGCAGAACTACCTGGATCTAACTTCTTTGATAAACACATATCCCCTTTTGCATGAGAGAGAAAGACAGGCCTATAGCTTCTACTTCAGATAGTCAATTGGAGAATGAAAGCAGAATCAGAACATCAGACTTTGGAAAAGTGTCCCTTCTTCTGAAAAATACTTGAGGACAACCAGAGCTATACAGCCATACAGGTGAAACTCGAAAAATTAGAATATCGTGCAAATGTTCATTTATGTCAGTATGGCAACTCAAAAGGTGAAACCAATATATGAGATAGACGCATTACATGCAAAGTGAGATATGTCAAGCCTTACTTTGGTATAATTGTGATGATTATGGCGTACAGCTTATGAAAACCCCAAATTCACAATCTCAGAAAATTAGAATATTAAATGACATCAATAACACAAGGATTGGAAATAGAACAATATCGGACCTCTGCAAAGTATAAGCATGCATATGTACTCAGTACTTGGTTTGGGCCCCTTTTGCAGCAATGACTGCCGCAATGTGGCGTGGCATGGATGGTATCAGCCTGTGGCACTGCTGTTATGGAAGACCAGGATGCTTCAATAGCGGCCTTCAGCTCCGCTGCATTGTCCCTCATTTTTCTCTTGGCAATGCCCCATAGTTTCTCTATGGGGTTCAGGTCAGGTGAGTTTGCTGGCCAATCAAGCACAGTAATCTCATGATCAGTGAACCAGGTTTTGGTACTTTTGGCAGTGTGGGCAGGTGCCAAGTCCTGCTGGAAAATGAAGTCACCATCCCCATAAAGCTCGTCTGCGGAAGGAAGCATGAAGTGCTCCAAAACCTCCTGGTAGACGGCTGCGTTGACCCTGGACTTAATGAAGCACAGTGGACCAACACCAGCAGATGACATGGCTCCCCAAATCAACACAGACTGTGGAAACTTCACACTGGACTTCAAGCATCATGCATTGTGTGCCTCTCCATTCTTCCTCCAGACTCTGGGTCCTTGGTTCCCAAATGAGATGCAAAAGTTGCTCTCATCAGAAAAGAGGACTTTGGACCACTGAGCAACAGACCAGTTCTTTTTTTCTGTAGCCCAGGTAAGACGCTTCTGACGTTGTTTGTTGTTCAGGAGTGGCTTGACAAGAGGAATACGACATTTGAAGCCCATGTCCGGGATCCGTCTGTGTGTGGTGGCTCTTGATGCACTAACTCCAGCCTCAGTCCACTCCTTGTGAAAGTCCCCAACACTTTTGAATGGCCTTTTCCTGACAATCCTCTCCAGGCTGCGGTCATCCCTGCTGCGTGTGCACCTTTTTCTACCACTTTTCCCTTCCACATAACCTTCTATTGATGTGCTTTGATACAGCACTTTGGGAACATCCAACTTCTTTTGCAATTACCTTTTGGGGCTTTCCCTCCTTATGGAGGGTGTCAATGATGGTTTTCTGCACAACTGTCAGGTCAGCAGTCTTTCCCATGCTTGTGATTTCTACTGAACCAGCCTGAGAGACCATTTAAAGGCTCAGGAACCCTTTGCAGGTGTTATGGATTCATTAGCTGATTAGAGTGGGACACTTTGAGCCTAGAATATTGAACCTTTTCACACTATTCTAATTTTCTGAGATTGTGAATTTGGGGTTTTCATAAGCTGTATGCCATAATCATCACAATTATACCAAAGTAAGGCTTGACATATCTCGCTTTGCATGTAATGCGTCTATCTCATATATTGGTTTCACCTTTTGAGTTGCCGTACTGACATAAATGAACATTTGCACGATATTCTAATTTTTCGAGTTTCACCTGTATGTTTTCAGTACTGACATTCAATGGCAATAAAATATGATCATGCACTGCTTTCTGCTCTTTAGTCTCTAGCTATTTTTGTTTGCCTGGTTAGAATAAAATAGATTTAATATGATTTGTGAAGTATGGATTGAGGATTCTGGGGCTGTCTCAGGTTCCTGTCTCAGGACTGTCCATCATGATTTCATTCCTCCCCAATCCTTGAATTTTAAATTAGTTATGTCTAACTTGTTTCACTGATTTTGATGGATCTTATTCATGACTAATGTTAGCTGAAACAGAGTTAATACTTGTACAGTGAGGAACTTTTACTGGGTCAGCAGGTTTACACAATATACCAAACTCAGGACAACAAAACACAGTGGCTATGTTCACATAGTTTTCTATGTCCAAACAAAGTCACCATAATATTGCTTAATGTGTTGGCCTGGCTCATCCAGTGTACTAATGCAAGGGTTGGATCCCTTTCAATACATTGAACCATAAACTATCCAGCACCATTATAGCCTAGCCTACTTGCAAACCTAGCCTTCTAGCCCTTCAGCAAGTAGGAAGGAACTGATGAGAAGGCAGGCAGTTTCAATGAAGAGTGTGATTAAAAAATTCATTATATGACTTAACTATGTAAATTTTTACAGTAACATCCAGAGTTTATAATTATAGTTATTAAAAGGATAAAAAATGATTAAATCTTAAATTGCTAATGACTTCAGAAATTTTCTTTATTGTGTTTTGTTTGTTTAACAAATTATCATAAATTAATTGATTTTTAATTACAATGCACCAGGGACTTTTTAACCGATCAGCATATTATATACAAGCTATCATAAATCTTTTTAATTTCTATTTTGATTTTTTTAATTAGGTACCAGAGGGGCATGTTAAATTGTACACTACTAGCTAAGTTTTGCAGACCTCTCCATGGATATCGTTTCATATACTGTGATTCTATAAATTGCTTTTGTTTTGCTTCAAGAGTGCTATTTAGTATATTTTTGCACAAGTACCACAGTGCAAATACATCTTTGTCTTAGTTGTGAGTGATACCAATGTAAGTAGATTCTATAATATTGTAAAAAGTGGCAAAATTACAGCTCCAACTTTCTCCAATTGTAGTTTCTATGTATTTCACCAAGACAACTGTTGTGAAGTATGTTGGCAGGCATATAATTTAAATTATATTTAAATTTTGGCTGTTACATGTTTTAACCCACATTACAGAATTGGGGATCTGTACATTCTTCAGAGTTGGTTGAGTGGAACAGCCTGTAAATCCTGCAGATAAATAGAGTTGCAATTTAAATATACACAAGACAACTGCAACAAAATGTTGAGGTATGAGGGGCTTCAGCTGGCCATATTCTGTTCCCGCAATACTTCATTTAATCCATTCTTTTCCGGTGAGCTGGCATTTTGTCCACAATCAGTATGTTCACTCCTTTTTGGCTTACTTCTTACTCTGTGTGCGTGTGTGTGTGAGAAAGATTGATTTATGAAGTTTTCATTTTAATTTTTCTGCAAAGCTTGGATTTTCTCCAAGACTGCTGTTAGCTTAACTACATGCATGAGTGATACCATTTTGACTCTACAAGGTTCTTTCTCGAGCTGCCTCTACATATAAACTAAGCAAAAACTTGCCCAAGGCTAAAAACGGTAAAGAGACTAAACCCAATGGGATGTAGATGCATTAACTTTTTTTCTCACATCAGCCATTGAACGGGAGCAGCAAGAAAGGTGCTAAAAATGAGTAGTATGCATTTTCAGAGTAGCTTCTCTCTTTTTTTCATCCTTTGCACCCTTGACTTTGGTACAAAATAATGAGAACTACATGCAAATAATTAGACAATACCTCTGCACATTTTTCTGCAATGGTTTCCCAGCTGATCAAGTAAAATAATATAATGAAACACTACCAGTAAAGAGCTTCTAATAGTCTTGTTTAAAGGGAAGTTCCTGGAGCAGTACAAAGTAGAAGAGTGGTTCCTCACTTAAAGGCTGGAACTTTACTACTACACAGAGGGATGCAGTATGCTTTGCACAGAACCTTTGGAACAGAGGGTTACAACCACAGAACAGGTAACAGAGTCTCCCGGAAATGGTTAGATCCTGAAATAGGCCGTTCCAAGAAGGCCACTTCAAAGATGGACCACTTCCAGTATATTTGCAACAACCTGTTCCAAAATCACAACAATCCATCTCAGGGTCAGAATGTTCTGTGGCAGAACATTTTGTATACCTTTATTACTGGGTTATGGCAACCATCTAGCAAATCTATTTGCTGCACATAAATTAAGCTTTTCTTCCCTCCTCCAAAGCCAAAGAATGTGAACTAGATAAATATGCAGGCTGAAAAAGACTATTCAGTTTTAATTATGATGAAAACTCTCCATTCTTGTTAATTAGTAAGGCTAGTTTTCACTAGCCAACTAAGTTAGTTCTCTGACAGATCCTCAGTTGGTTATTTAACTTATAGTTTTACTTTGTTGGTCAGGACTTTTCTGGTATCAGAGATGATCAACTTTGAAATTGAAAAAAGTGAAAATAAAAATCCTTTAGATAATGGTTGATACCTGTTCAGTGAAAAAAGTGTTTAGCACCTAATAAATGATATCCTAAATTCATTCTGTCTACCTCTTTATATCTATTAAATTGAGGATGGGCATCCTGTGGGACACATGTGACTAAGGGATGGCTACACTGGGAAAGGAAGGAAAGAGAAGTAAGATAAAGAAAACTGGATGAGGATGGGTAAGGTGGAAAATAAACTGGATAGGGAAGAGAAGAGAAAGGTGTATGGAGAGTGATGCTGAGGGTCTAAAATGAGACAAGACAGAAAAACAGAGGAGGCTCTTCATCTTTGCGCTTCACACCCATATTTCTAAAATCCTCTTATGGAGGCAGAAGAAGCTTCTCCTTTTGAGTAGGATCTGTTGCCTTTAGACAATGGCTGTCTCTATTCTGCAAATATAAGACCACCTTCCCTCCCACTTCAAAAGTCCATATTTTGGTAAAAGCAAATTTCCTTTAGGTAAATACAAAGTTAAAAGGTGCTAAAATCTATTAAAAGGTTTTGCATCATTCACAGCTTTTGAAAGCTCTGATTTTCAGTTCACAAATACAACCAGTTTAATTTCAGCTTCACTAACAAAGGCTCATCTCAAAGTGACCTTTCAGATAGGGTTGAATCATGAAATACTGCAGGTAATCCACCCCTTAGGATTGCAATTCTGCTGTACTAAAACCAATAACTGTCATAGGAAAAGAATTGCATTGTAGAGGATCTAACCTATAACTTAGTTTTAATCTCAAAGAAGCTTTTCAACAACATGATTTGCGAACTGCAACACGTGTATACAGTATTTGTATGTATCTCATTCTTCAGCGCTTAAGAAAAAAAATTCTTATTACGTTTTCCTTTTAAAAAACGGCAACATTATAATTGAGAAAACTGAACTATAATTCATACTTCAAAGAACTTTCACAATATTCTTTTCTCCTATTCAAAGTACCTAATCCTGTTTTCATGCAGACAAGAGCTATAGAAAAAGTCTTGCTCAGCAGAAAGCATTCATTTACATATGTGAGCCAAGCACTGGTAGTGTGGAAGACGTGATGATAACTAAGCGTAGAATTAAAGAAAGGAACCCCAGACCTTCATTTCTTTTCTTCACATTTGAGTTGAACACTATGTAACTTTATTACTCAAGCAGACCCAAAACACCATAATCTCAAGACCTTCATGCCTTGAGCAATACTTCCTCACTTCTTTGTATCTTCAAAGTAACATATTCAATAAAGAAAAGAAATGAATTTGGCGTTAAAGCAAGAGCTGGAACTGTTCAACCATCCAATTTAGATGAGTAAAATTATGCTATACAAAACTTCAAATGATGTTTCAATAGTAGCAAAACATTTACAAGAAAAAATCCCAGAGGAACTGCACCTCCAAAATATGATTCAAAAAATATGCTATTGGCCTTATTTTTAATGAGAGCTTGAAAGTGCCATGTCCCAAGAGAATTTAGCTTTCATACTTGTTCTCAACAAATTATGTGTGAACTTTTTAAAGTCTAGATATTTTGATCAACATAGAAGTCATTGGGGGAAAGAGGGGGGAAAAAACAAACCTTGAGATATTCAAACAAAGAAGTACTAAATTGGAATAAAATTTTAAAAGGAGGAAAGGAGACAGTGATCTTTTCCAGACACAGAGAGTAAGTATGTGCAGAATTAAGTACAATTAAATTTTATTGAAAGAATTAGTGCAGTAAATTTGATACAATATATTTACTGACATTAAGTATATTATGTGGCCTTGGTGAAGAAATGTCTCAGTCCTTCTCTCAACTGATATTTACCATCCTGTTCTAAAAAAGAGGTGAGTACTCTGTGGACTATCCACAACTTCTGTGGTTCTGTTTTAAGGAACTCCCACCTCAGTGCATTGCTAAATGTTGACAGCATGGTTTTATGAAGTTTACTCATTAACCTTGCTGTTATCAGTTATAAAGCTCTTTTTAAGAGGAGTAAAAAACCTTGCATACACTCCACATTTCCCTATCTACTTTCAAAATGCATTCACATTAATATGCATCCCTTGACCACTGAAAGGCTTTCAACCCTTGTTCTAAAGTGTTGCCTGATATTAATACTTATGAAGAGTGTGCACGTCTGTAAATTTAACAGAGATTAATTTAAGGGATTATCAAAAACAAATATTATAAAACCCATTATTTCCTGATCTGAGCTCTACTTGTACAGTGTCTTTAATGTAATTTACTTGTATTTTGGGGAATGACATACTTGAAATATAGGAGAATCATTATTTTGCATTTTGCTGATTCTATTTCCTTTTTACTACAGGCTCAATAATGTTTGTATTAATGACACAATAAATAGGATATGATTCCATTTTTTCTGTAATATTTAGAGATGGCTAACAAACCTGCAGGGAACATAATCTGATAAATTCTTGCATTTCTCTCATGGTACAATGATTCATGGAACTGATATTACATCTGTTCCTTAAAATGAGTAAGAGATAACACTATTTTCCGAGAACACAATTAAAATATTTAATACATCAGTCACCAAGATTTTTTAAAAAACATATTAGCAAATAAGTGTGGGCTGAAGTCAAATAAATGGCTTCATAATGAGAATGGCAGATGCTTATTTTTCTGCCCATTCAAGATGAAGGATCAGAATACTCAGCTGAATGGCATGGGCTGTGGCAGGAGAGTATGAAGGGGAAGGAGACAAGCAGCTGAATACTGGGAGGTGTTCCTTTCACTCATGCAGTAGGTCATAACCTATGCCAATTGGCAGATACCTCTGATCCTAGGAGAAGCTTTTGTGGGGACAGGCTCTTCTGCGGGGAGGGAAGAGTCAGGAAGTTTTTTACCTGAATCCAACCCAGTGTTTAAACATTTTTAATGGACCTTTTTTATAGCGCACATTTTTATGAAAATGAGAGAACTCAACGTGGAAATCTTAATATAAGAACAGCAGAAAGATGTTTAATTTCATAAACAAATGATTGGTATGTACTTTTCATCTGTGTGGTGGCACGGCTCCTATATGTGATATGTTCCACTAATTTTCATTCATAACTTTTATTTAGTTAACATGTTTGCTACCTCAATCACAAAGGCAACCAGGTATCTTAAAAATATCCACATCTGCATAAACATTCAAGAGAATTAACCTGATGGTATTGTAAAGAGCTTCTGGGTTAAAATCAGTGGAAGAAGGAATAAAAGTAGTACCACTATTAGTGTCCACTACCAACTGCCCAACCAAGGAGAGGACTTGGATAATGTTTTTCAAAGCAAATTACAAATTTTTCAAAAAGGCTTCAAAGAGTATATGGATAATTTTAATTACCAAAGAAAGCATGGGAGCAGAACAGCAGTGAAAAATACTGTCTTTCAGAGTACAATTTAATGGATTAAGACCATTAATTATTAATCACATTTCAATTTTCCACTGAAAGAAATTATCTGTCCAAGATAAGTTGTAATAAATACAGAAGGCATTTTTTTTTCTTGCACAACTTTACGTTTACATAAGTTGGGAGACAAATTCTGCTAAGTATAGTCCTTCAGGAATCCCTGATCTGGCTTGTCAACTTTTTTCTTCAAGGAATGCTAGAACAAGAAGGTCAGCTTCACTTGACTTGAGGCTAACCAATAGGGAAGACTTAATTGAGGAAGTGAAAGAACTAAGAATGCTGGGAGAAAATGACCCTGTAATGTTGGAAAGGATCTTGATATTAAAGGAATTTAAACAGAATAATCAAATATATTACTTATATTTCAAGAAATCATACTTTAATTAATTCAGAACAATAGTTGATAGGATTCAGTGGCAATAGAAGCTGATGGAAAAGAGAGCCCCACAAAGATGGGAATTTCTTTAAAAAGAGATATAGCACAGCAAAACCTCAATGTAACAAACCATTTAGGGAGAGGGGTTGTTTGATCCTACCACACGTATTGAATTTGAATTGAAGTCATTCATGTCAACTTATATCTTTTTTTGTCATCTGTGTAATTATGTCATTATGCAAATGACATAAATCAATGCAAAGTACGTAATTGTATCATTTTTATACTTATCAATATGTAAATTAATGAAAATAATATAAATGTAAGTAATCATCTGGACCATTTTGGATACAGTGGACTAAGTTTGTTATTTTATAGAGACATCTAGACACAAATTTTGTCCATGGCACCCAACATTTGGTAACTTGTGGTTTTACTGTATGAAGAACACCACTGCAAACAATTCTAATGAGAAAAGCTTAGTGACAATCTGAAAATCACAAAGGACATATAGAGGAGATGGAAGGAGATATACAGTAATTCACTAAAAAAGATTACATATAGTAGTTTGGATTTGTAGAAATAGTGTCAAGAAAGCTAAAGCTTAGAATCAGCTGGAGTTAATAGGTCAAGAATGAAAAAGGGTTTCAGATATGGTTAAAATAAAAGGAAGAAATTAAGTACCCCAGTGCTCAGTGAAAATGACAAAAAAGAAGCAGTCAACTATTCAACCAGTATTTTAGCTCAGTCAACGCTATGGGGATATGCAATTTTGAGAACTGGTTAGGCTGACAGTTCATGATAACGGAATATCTATTGATGCTGAATGAGTTTAAACCTCTAGGGCCGCATGGATCGCATCCTAGATGACTGAAGGAACTTGCCGCTGGTTGATTCTATTGTTTTATTTTTGCATCTTCTTACACAAATTTGCAGATTTCAAAAGCGCTGCTAGGCACAATTCATGCTTCAACTGTGTTTACATTCACATAAGAAAAAAAAATGAAGTTCTCTTTCTTTCTTACCTGACCTGAATAGTGCAAGCTTAAATCTAGGCCACAAGTAAACTCCGTATGATGCTCCACAGTTTCAAGCAGAGGGTCAGGCTTGGAGAAATCCCAAAATCTATAGATGGAAACAAGAATACAATTATGGTAATTGAAAGGCCACTGATGGTATGCTTGAAGCTGCCAGATGCTTTTAAAAACCAAACCCATCCACTTTAAAAATGTAATTAATCCTATTGCCACAGGTCTTTTGCTTCATCTGCATAAATAAGTATTTCATTAAGAAAGCATTTCCTTCAGTTCAGTATGGAAATTTTGATCAAAAGAGCTGGCATGATTATCTCCCATAGGGACAATCTGCAAAACAGTAATGTGAAGATTCTTTATTCAGTACACAAAGCTTTATACATGTTATCTTTTGGGGGAAAAATACTTTTGATGTCAGACCATCAATGCGCTGGTAGTTAACTTTTGCTGAGAGCAGGTCTCAGAGGTAGAAAGGTTTTGTAGCCCAAGTTGTTTTTTTCTTCCTCCTCCTCTGGAGATGTTAAGAATTAAATAAGAAACATTAAGCTTTGGCCCTTCCTCATATTCTGTCAAATGTGTTAAATTACTTGGATATCTTAAAGAAATAATTCAAGGCAACAGAGGAATCTATATAACTAGCAGTACATAGATATCTTGTGCAGCCCCTACTTAAAAAACACTGGCCAACTGACAATATACAAGGAATGGAGTACTCTACTGGGGATAACATAATAGCATGATTTATCCCTTGGGGAATTCATCTACTGTGAAAAGCCAAAAAAGCAACCACACATTATGACTTAGTGTAATGGGCATTTGATTTCTTAACACTGACATTTCAAAAAGCAGCCTTTTTCAATATTCTTTTTCTTGCTTGTACATGGTTCAACACGTTATTCTGGACAGATTTTAGATAAAAGGCTCCCCACCACCACACACACAGACAAGTAAACTCTCTGCAAAAAAAAAAAAAAAAGCCCCAGGTCTCTCTAGATATCCAAATTGATTTGTCAGAAGAACAGAGTCCAAATGAGAAACTGCCCAGATTCTCAACATTACAAATCTATACTCCATGATCAAACAACTTCTAGACATTTTTTTCATACTAAAAGGGGCAATTCTGGCTACAGATCACTCTAAGTTAGTGAACTACATTAAAATAGGCCAACTTACTCTCCTATAAGCTAAAGTTGAGGAAGGAGAGGAATATTTATGTTTCAACTAGTGACAATACTGACATTTTACCCTACCTGATACACTATGACATCTTTTGGGACTAGATGTACAATAAAGAAACCACCTAAACATAGCTGGCTAACAGGGGTACTGGAAGGCCAACTGTATCTTCCATCAGTGAGGAATGGGCAGCGGAGCTTCAAGAGAAATGGTCTGCAGGGACCCCTTCATTCTACCTAATGATATAGAAAGCCCGATTTTTTTGGATTTAACTATTCACTCTCACTTTTTAAAAAATCTTCACAGTCTTAAGGACTTTTGTCTACTGAAAGCTGAAATACAAAGCTGTATTTTAACCCCAGTATTACATTCTTTTTCTTCTTCTTCTTTTACATGCTTGCTTTTGAAATACTTAGACATACAACACAGAAAAGTCATTATGCAGTACTTAAGAACTGGCATGCATTAAATATAATTCTCAGTTATTTCTATTGGGATAAGATTGTTGCCTTGACTTTACTCAGTTATACACTGTAAATGTAATATATTTCTACTACCACCATCTTTATCTTCTCATTTTTCCCCCCAGGAAAAATCCTTCTATCCTTTCCTGTATAGATGTCATGGCTACAAAGAGCAATGCTTAATGCTATTCATGTGCTGCAGGTTTTGCACTGAAGTGGTTATCAAGAAGGGGTAAAAAAACCATCAATCTACACAAAATTCAACATAGGAACAGCTCAGGTGTACAGCAAACACTAGAGGCTACACAATTAGTTTGTTTAAACCATCTTGATTAATTTTCAGCAAATTACCTGACCAGAATGGTGGCTACACAATGGATGTGCTATGGCAACAGCCCTCTTTAGAAACTCCTAATACTAGAGAACAGAAGAAGCTCATAGTTTCCCAATAAGCAAATTTCCAAAGAGAAGCAAACAGAGATCAACAGCACCCTTTGCCTATGAATGCTTTGTAGTATAGTTTGGTCTAAATATTCTTGCAAGGAAGACAATTTTGCTAGGATTTATATACAACATGTTTATTAATTTTAAACATTAGAAAACAATTTCCAAATATTAAATCTACAGGATTTCAGTGATTAATATTTTGATTTTTCTTTTTGGGAAGCAATATAATAACTCTATTATTACTCATAAGCTATTATTAAGTAGATTGAGGTAATACCTGCAGGCATGGTTGAGGGATCCATTAAAAAGGTGGCAAATTATGGGTTATTTATTATGCTTTCACAGTGAAAGAAGTACACTTGATTTTTATATGCTTTAGCTAAGCATCCATTTATTAATTTCCTTTAACATTTCTTAAACCAGAACATTAATTTTTTTGGCCTGGAGAAATGAAAACATTAAGTTAAAAACTAAGAATACATTTAGAGATTATGGGCTATTAAAGAAACAATAAAAAAGTAAAATAATAAAGATTACAGTAATATATAAATATAGAATGACTGCAGTCGGAGTACTATATACAGTTTTTGTAACTGCATCTCATAAAGGATATTGTAGAACTGAAAAATATACAGAAAAGAAGCAAAACAATCAACCATCTACAGAGTACTTTTCCTAGGAAAGAATACAGTATTTGGAGCTCTTCTTTTCGTATTACTTAAATTTGAGGTCACTCAAAGAAATAGGCTTGTGGTAAATTCAGGACAGTCACAAAGGAACATGCCTGCATTTAGCACTTAAACAAAACATTATAGCCATTAACTTTGAGAGGGTTAAACACAACCATGGAGAAAGAGACTAGCAATGACTCTAAATCACTATGGGTATATGCAACTTCCAGATTTTAAGGCAACCTATCTCAAAATTTTAGTTCCTGTTAAAGGACAACAGGCAAAGGCTTTCCTAGAAGCACTGAGCTTATTCACTGTAGAAAAAGATGCTGGACTAGAAACAATAATTCAAAAGGGTTCTTATATAAAAGAGCTTAGCTTCTGAACCCTTTTTCAAATGTACATTCCTCTTGATTTAGCCTGGAAATGGAATCCCTCAATATCCAGCCAAACAAGAACCCAGAATTTCTTGGGTGTTGGCCTCTCATACTGCAGAATTGCAGAAATGCATCCATGAAGCAACCTTCTCTGTCTTTGTAACCTTTGCCTTTTTGAGACCTCTCTACAACGAAACCCTTTCTTACATTTAGTCACCTAGTTATAAATCAGAGTTCCATTTACTTGAATCATGGAGGCTCATTATGGCAATATATAAAGGGAAAAGTCTTTACTGCAAATTACAGAATCTCAGCATACCTTAAAACGTTTCTTAATTCAAGATCCCACCAGAGACTAGTGCTTTTCTTAGAAGATGCCCATCTACTCAGATATAAATAAAGTGGAATGGAAAAAGCATCCTGGGAAGTTAGGCAGGTGGGGTAGCAACCTCATTTGTATACCTTCTGGTAAATAGTTTTATAACTGGTTACACCTACCAAAACAATCATTTTGTAAATGGTCTCACAACATACTCTCAACATTTCAAATATGCCTATCAGACTAAAGTAATTGCTTAAACTTGCCCTAAGCACTTAGAAATGACTGTAACTTGTTTAATGCAATTGGCAGAATAAAAGCACAGCCTCAATTTCCAATCCATACCCTCCCTTACCATATGAGAGGAGCTCTTATAAACAGCTGTAAATGCTCTTCTGAACTCAGTATAACAAGGTCAGTTACATAGTTTAAAAGATGACTCTAGATTTTGACTTTTGGTTATTATAAACAGAAGTACTGACCTTTAATCTTTATTTATTAATATTTGTCTGAGGTATGGCATTATGTCTAAAGAAAAATACTGAAATGAAAACATCATTGTTATTAGTCAATCCCTTTATAACTTTGGGAGAGTATGGCATTACCAGTATTTATAAAGGCACATTTCCCTTTAAAAAAAGCTCAGTGATGAAAATCTACCCTTTTAAAGGACAATTAAACTATCTATAATGGGCTAAGCTACAAAAATTAAAAGCTAAGGCTAGTCCCTTAACAATACTGAAAAGATCTTAAATAAAGGACAATTGTTTATTTTTATCTGGAAATGGTACCACACTTATGAACTTCACTGGTGTATTTTATTCATATGGCTTTCCTTGGATGGATTTTCTGTCATAGTTAATTTTTCAGTGGAGAGTTGAAACTTAGTAAGTTCCAAATTTAACCAGGATTTGAAATCGATTAATCAGCTCTAGTTAAGGAACACACCTATTAAATCTTAAACATGTGACTGTTTGTATTGAATATATCAGAATTAGGAAGTGCTGTATAAAGGGAGGATACTTCCTAATTTTAGTTAAGAGGAAGTATTATTGCTCCAGCATCCTACAGCTGGGATGTTAAGAAAAAAGGACATGTTGACATGCCAAATGGTCAGTTTGATAACAACTAATAACTTTGCTTTATTTCAGAGATTTTAGCGTATAAACAATTATGGCACACTATACATTGATGTTCAATTGAACTGCTGAGAAGATACCCGATGAACTGTGGCAAGAAATTCAATCAACCATCATTGAAACAGCAGTTGAACACATACCATACAAGCAGCCAGAAAAAAAAAGTGCATGCAGCTCTCAGATGAACCCATCAGAATAGCCGAGTGAATAAAAACAGCTGAAGCAGCAGGCAAACGGGAGAAAGCAAGGAGATTGAATGTGGATTTCCAAAAAGCAAGAAGGAAAGACAATATAGTTTACTGGGACCAGCGTTGCAAGCAGCTAGAAGAGGACCGCATGAAGGGCCACACCAGGAATGTATTTGCACAAGTCAAAAGGATTCAAACACCATTTACTGCTCAGAATTGCTGAGGCCTGTACCACCTACAACCATCACAGCCTTGTGCCAGAAAATTTGGGAAATGAACACATGGCCACAGGACTGGAAACCAGTAATGTTTGTCCCATTGCCAAAAAAGGGCTCCAATTACTGCACAACTGCCCTCATCCCTTATGCTAGCAAGATTCTCCTTAAGATTGTACATTGTCTGACATTGACCATCAAAAGGCAATTACCAGATGTTCAAGCTGGCTTGAGAAGGGGTTGTGGCACTCATGACCATATTGCAAATCTACACTGGATTATGGTAAAATCTCAAGAATATCAAAAGAACATTTACATCTGCTTTATTCACTACAAGAAAGCCTTTGATTGTGACAAGCTATGGAGAGCCCTTGAAGACTTGGGGTGCCAACACATCTGATCAAGTTGGTACAGTCGCTGTGCACAAATCAAGAAGCCACTGTGTGAACACCATATGGAAACACTGATTGGTTCAAGATAGAGAAAGGAGTATGGCAAGGTTGCATTCTTTCACCTTTCTTATTCAACCTATATGCCGAAGTGATTGTGAGGAAGCTGGAACTTGAAGAATCAAAAACTGGAGTAAAGATTGGAGGAAGGAACATCAACAATCTTTGATATGGTGATGACACAACTCTCCTTTCAGAAACCAAAGAAGGCCTGAAACATCTGATCAAAAGGATTAAAGAAGAAAGCGAGAAATTTAGCCGCTTCCTGAACATCAAAAAGACCAAGCTCATGACCACTGTGAAGAATGGAAATGTCAAAATAGCAATTGACAGAGAAGAGATCAAATATGTGCAAGAATTCACTTTCCTAGGACCGCAGATTGATCAAAACAGTGAATGCAGTCCAGAAATAAAGCATCAATTTATTTTTGGGTTGCACAATGATGAGCATGAAGTGAGTACAGGTAGTCCTGGACTTATGACCATATATTTAACAACCATTTGAAGTTACAACGGTACTGAAAAAAGTGATTTTATGATTGTTGCAGCGTCCCCATGGTCACATGATTAAAATTCAGGTGCTTGACAACCAGCATGTATTTACGATGGTTACAGCATCCTGGGGTCACATGATCGCCATTTGCAGCTTTCCCAGGGGGGTTCCGACAAGCAAAGTCAATGGAGGAAGCCAGATTCATTTAATAACCGTGTGATTCACTTAACAATTGCGGTGATTTATTTTAACAATCACAGCAAAAAAGGTAGTAAAATCAGGTGCAACTCACTTAACGACCACATTGCTTAGCGATGGACATTCTGGTCCCAATTGTGGCCATAAGACGAGGACTACCTATATGGAAAAGCAAGAACATCAGCCTGGCAACTAAATGTAGATTAATCCGCAATATCATGTTTCCCATAGCTACCTATAGTTGCAAAAGATGGACCATGAAAAAACTAGACAAGAAGAAAATCAACTTGTTCAAGCTGTGGTGTTGGAGAAGGCTCCTGCACATTCCTTGGTCAGCAAAAGTGACAAGTAAACTAGAGTGTATAAAATCAGACATATAGCTGGAGGGCAAAATCACCAAATTCTGCTGTATTTTGGCCGTCATATGATCATACTCAGCGGAAAAGGCAGTTATGCTTGGAATGGTCAGTGGTAAAAGGAAACGAGGCTGCCAAAAAACACAACAGCTAGACACCATCAAAGTTGTCACCAGCTAGAGCATAAAACAACTAAAAGAAGCCATACAAGACTGGAAAATGTGGAGAGCTAGTCCACAGCATCGCCGAGAATCGGACATGATTAAACAGATAGCATCATCATCATCGTACACTGATGTACTTTGATGAAAACTCTGCGCTTCTGAAAAAAAATGGACATTTATAAAACTTCAAATTGTTAGTATGTTACGGAAGACAGTGTTTTTTTTGAGAAAAATCTCAAGAGTATTCAATATGAACCTTTTCTTAATTTGTCTGATTCAAATTTCTTTAAAATTATGAAACAAGAGCTTTAATTAGAAACAGAACTGTATTATTTTTGAATTCACTTAATTTTTTTAAAGCATTGAATTGAGCATAAGTAACATATGGAAACCTAGTATGTATAAATAAGTAAAAGACAGTTATTAGCTTAGTATTGAGCCAGCAATAAGAATGCATTTAATGGATATGTGCCTATGTTGCAGCCATAAAGTAACTGTAAACTATCAAAAACATCTATAATAAATATTATTCTACCACAATAAAACAAATATTTCCAGCTAATTAAATATTTCTATGATTGCAAGCTGTTTGCAAAGTAATATTTCAAAACTGTTCTGGAATACAGAAGATTACTGAATTAGCTTATTTAGTTTCTTAATACATACATGCAAGTTAAACATCCTTACACATTTATCCTGTACCGCATTGTTTATTAAACTAATTCTCAATGAATCTGGCTCAACTGTTAAGTTATGCGGTAGTAAAGAAAAGAGGAGAGCTTATCAACACCCACCACCCAGACAGTAAAAGATCAATAAGCAGCAGCAGATTTATGAAGTCCTACAATGCTGGGAGCATGAAATGCTGGAAAAGAAGAACAGAATTTGCATGCATACCTGCCTTTTAGCTCCTTACAGTTGATGTTTCTTGGAGAGAATGACTTAACATGGCATGGGACTGGGATGTCTCTCCCCAGTTACATCTACCTGTTCCATCAGACCTGGCAGGAGAAGCATGCCCCGGGGTCCATCTACTAAGGAGTGTCATCTGATGGGACCCAGGAAGAGACCCTTTTCTGCCGTGGCACCTGCCCTTTGGAACATCATCCAAAGGGGATGGAGCTTAGATTGGCCCTGACCCTTCTGGCCTTTCAGAAGGCTCTGAAGATGTGGCTGTGCCACTGTGCCTGGGGGTCTAGCTGAAGCGTAGCGCCACTTCAAGGTTGCACTGAATATATTTTACGTATTGTACTCTGCTGCTATGATTATGTTCTTGTGTTTTTAATATGGCTTTAAAAATGATTTCCGTATGGTTTATATGTTTGCTGTTTTATTTGCGTTTGTTTAGTGTTCTTGTTTTAATTGTTGTCAGCTGCCCAGAATCACACATGTGAGACGGGCGGCTATACAAATTGAATTAAACAAAGAAACAAAATAATTAGTTGATGGAATACAGACACAGTATATGGTAACATTTTATTACATATTCCCCCAGTTACAGCAACATCATGATCCATACCCATGGCTCTTTGCAGAAATCTACACAAAAGGCTGGTTTTTATATGAGGAAGATTCTCAAGAATTTAAAATTAAAGAAGGTGTAGGAACCAAGGGGGAAAGGAGAGATGTGAATAAATGTCTTATGCATATTTAGGTTTCATTTTAGTTAGAGAGGAATAATGAGATGAGGAAAAAACTGTAAGCAGTGGATTCATAGTTTTATGAACTCCCAAGTGGATGTGGCAACAGAATTCCAGCAGCAGTACATTTTTAACTGCTATAAGAACCCAAAATAGAAATGAAGACTGGGTTTAGATCATGTCTATCCATTAAAATAAAAATTCCCATGAGCAGAATTCCACAGAAATTCTTGGAATTTTCTAGTCCTGAAATCCCTATTCTTGGATCAGGCCTTCAATGGTCTGTTCAGAAGTTTTAGCAATGAGTAGCATTTCCTTTTCAAAAATCTACAAGTAAAGAATGTAAATCACTTCTACTACACCACGGGTTTTTTTTAAAATCAGAGATTAAGAAGTCATTTTAATGTTATTTTAAATTATTATAATAAAACTAGAATTCATTCTTTCAGTCCAATAAGATTGCAAAGCAAATTCTGATATCAGATACTTATGGCAAATACAGCATTAAATGCAAAGATTTATACATTTCATTCCCAACTTATGTGGCACCTTCAGTGTCAGAGGTTCAGCCCTAAAATGATAGCAGAAAATACTCAGTATCTGGGAAGCAAAATACAGTACATAAGGATCCATCCAGATCATAACTGTAATAAACATAGGAGTCATCAAGATATTTTTTCTGCTACTGAAAAAAACAAAAACAAAAGATCTTTACATATACAGTTTAAATACAGTGATTTTATTAACAGTAATTTAAAATATTTAATTAGTAATACAACCATACATTATTAATGAAGTAGTGTTTAAATATAACAGGTATCCACTGATTAGAGAGTAAACCCAACCTAATCCAATGGGACTTCCTCTATATGCAACATGTTAATCTATATTCTGGCTATTCTGCAATGATTTCTCATATTCTCAAAAGCCTTATCACAACAATTCTGGACAGGGAACAGGCCTATCTCACTGCCTGCTTGTATTTTCAGCCAGATTATGTGAGAAATATAGTTCAAATATAAATAAAATAAAGTAATTCATATAAAGCATACCGCTTGAGTCAGCACGCTGGAACAGAAAAGCTGCAGGTCTAACTGTAAACTCAGACACTTGGCACACTGAACAAAAAGAAAGAAAGACTGCTGGCAGTATTTTCCCCCTTAAGTGCATGAAGCAGAGAGATTTTTAGTTAAGGGGTGAATGAGAAAAGCTAAGTGTTCCAGGAGTTCAAATTGCTGTCTCATTAAATCAGTATCAAATTGGGGGCCTTCTACAGATACGTCTGATAACACTGTCATTCATTTGATAAAATCTGAAGCAGCTGAAGTGTATTTATTTACTTATTTATTTAAATAGCAAGAGCTTAGGTAAATGTTAATACAGTACATGAATCAGCTTGGAGGATGCTTTTTTCTTTTTAGTACAAGCACTGCCAATAGAAGACCAGTCCATAAACAAAGTTAAACCAACAAAGCCAGCAAACTAGCCTTAAAATTCCTTTGAGGCTTCTACTGCTGCAGTTTTCATCATGCAATTTTTTTTACAAAAAAAAAAAAAATCAAATATTAAAGTAGCCTAGCTGAAAAATTCCTACAAAAGTTTCTGCAGAATGTGTTGAGTTGCATGATCTCATAAGACCCAGTTTACTTCATCCTATTATGCTAGGAAAAAGAACAGCCACCTGTTTGGTTGTTTTTCCTAATGAAGTCTTATTTGTTCAAATTTTGTTTGAAATCGAGCTATGAACTGGGCCAGGCCATGTCTGAACTTCTTGATTGGGTGGTCTCTGGATATCCACCAAGAATGTCCAGTAAGTTATAACTCAGAGACTGTCACTATCAAAATTGGTATTCTCTGAGGCAGTTTATTCCATGGTTTTTCTAGTCTCATGATGCACTTTTCCTAGCAATGTCTCAGCATCAGTCTTTAAAAGCAAAAACTGAAGACTTCTTGTTAAAAAGCCTTTTAAGGCTATATAATTTATTTGATTTAGTTATGTTGATCATGTCTACAATTTGATAAGTTTTCAAACTGTTATTTAATGAAGATTCTTATACATTGCTTTGTTATTTCCTGTTTTCATGGTTATAATTTACTCTAAACTGTCCCTAGGACACTGAATTGAAAAGGCAAAGTAAACATTTAACACTATATACAATGCACACCAAAACAGAATCTTAATAGCATGCACATTTTTTTAATAATTTAGAATAACAAGTTACATGAGAAAAATTACAACAAGTGATCATGCAGGATCATCACAACTGGAAATTCCCCATCAGTGCAAATAATGTTTTAGCAAAGCCACTTCAACATGTCTGCTTTTATTGTAACATATTAATCTAATGTTTGGTTCAGATTGTGAATAGAGGCTAGAGGCTATCTAGACATCATAGCACTAACCAAGTCACCTTTGGAACAACAGTTTCAATATGACTGTACGGCATCTGGATGGGAAAGTACGAAATAGGTCCTCAAAAATCTTGAAGGTTGCTACACGATATCTTCCAAGAAAACATCTTGGTAGAATGGTCCAGTCTATAGTGCATTTCTGTAACAATGCTTGCAACATCTTTTCCAATTTTTTTCTAATTACAAATTTTTTAAAAGTTTTTTTTTAATGACATATAAAAATCTACAGCACCCATAGGAAAGAAAAAACAGCAATTATATAATGAAGAAAATCTGGATTATAGAGATTAAAACAAACTAAATGTGACAAAAAAACCCCTAATTAACAGAAAAAAATCCATACAATAATTATAGATAACAATATAAAATTAATTCAACCCTTAAGCATATTATTCAATCAATCAATTTATTGTTTTGACCACTGGTCATACCAAATAAGATAAAATCTACACAAAAAGTGGCCAAACATTAATAAAATACGTTAAAATATACAATAATCAGTAAAAACATTAAAACAGTGTTATTACAGCAGGTAAAATATTAGAAAACATTAAGAACTTTGATCAGATATTCTGTTTAGCAGCAGCCCATGCAAAGCTTGCTAATTTCCACAGCAGTGTCTCCTTGTTTAAATTCATTAGATATTCAATTTTATATGAATCAGGCCAAAATTATTTCCTTATCAAGAGGGGCTCCAGAAATTTTCCACATCCTGAAGCGGAAATAGGACAGTACAATAAATAATGGGTAAAATCTTCTATAATTTCCTTGAAGCAAGGGCAGAAGCATGTATTATATGGGATATTGAGAAATTGGCCCTCTCTAGTTGCTGATGCCATTTGCTGGAACTGTAGTCTTGTAAGTGCCTCTGGGGGGGATGGCACTGTAACACACCTCAGATAATATTCGCATTTGATTTTGGTTTTAAGTGCATACCAAGGGGCAATTTTATTTTGTGATAATTTAAACAAATTTCTTTGGGTAAAAACATTCTGTACCCCGTTTTTAAATAATAGATTGTTTGAATTATTAGAATTTAAAAAGAATTCTGGAGAAAAACCAAAGGTTTGCATATGATTGGATAAAAATGTAAACCAACTCATGTGAGAAGGAGTGGAGAAATTCATTTGCTGCAGGAGGCACTGCTTGACAAGTTGAGGATCAGGGAGTGAGAGGAGTCTAGTCCAATAATTAAATGCCCTCAGAATTATTCTAGCTTTAATCAGGTATGTATCAGTTTCTGTAAAGAGAAGGGAATAGGAGTACCATTAGGTACACCTAAAACAGTTCTGAGAAGCTTGTTTTGAAATAATTCCATATCATAAGGAGAAAACATTCCCCACAACTTTACTGCATACGAAGAGTAAGGAACTAGGTTTTTAGAAGGGTTAGGATTGGAGGAATTTGTCAACCACCACTTGTATGCCAAAACTTTATTATTCCTGCCAAAGCTGTCTCAGTTTTTATTCTTTGGGCCTGATAGTAAGAGCACCAACTGCCTGAAGCATTAAAAAGAATGCCCAAGTATCTGTAAGAGAGAACTTGCTCTATGTTACATTCGTCAATTCTCCATGTGTCTTTTCCTTTTCTCCCCAAAAACCTTTGATTTTTTTTCACATTCACAGTTAGACAATTTAACGAGCAATAGCTATCCAAAGCTCTTAACTATCTGCACAAGCCTATCTGAGAATGGGATATAAGCAAAAGATCATTTGTATAAACTAATTCGGACAAGTTCCTATTTCCTGCCTTTATGGCGGGGGGGGGGGGAACCCTCCACTCAAGGCTGGAACAATATCTTTAATAAATAGATTAAATACTAATGATGCAAGCACACATCCTTGTTTTACCCCTTTAAAAGTCTTGATATTATCTGTCAGGTGCCCTACTGACCTGAATTTGAGTATTTGTATATAAATACTAATTTATATTGTATAAATATGTATATAAATTATTGTATATAAATACTAATTTATACATTAATATATATATTTTTTAATTAATGTATATACATACTAACCTGAATTTGAGTATTTGTACAGTGGTACCTTGGTTCACGAACTTAATTCGTGTCGCGACCTGAATCAAATTTTCCCATAAGGTTCAATGTAAATACGGTTAATCCGTTCTGACCCCTATGAATTTGGTCGCCAACCGATTTTGGTTGCGACCTGAATCAAATTTTCCCATAAGGTTCAATGTAATTACGGTTAATCCGTTCTGAACCATATGTATTTTTTTTTTAAACCACAAAAATATGACACAAAGTACAGTACGAAGAGAGAGAACGCTAACCTTGCTCGACGCGACTTCTGGCGTGGAGGACAGGAAGGCGGGTGGGGAGGTGGTTATTGCTTGGAGGGAGAGTCCTCCTCCCTACAGGAAGCCACGACCATGTATCATGGCAGGGAAAATGGCCACGGATCCTGTTCATCACCCGATCTGGTGTTCGCGAATGGAAGCAAAATTTTGCGAATGGTGCTATTCGTGACCTGAATTGGTCGTGAACAGAAGCGTTCATGACCCGAGGTACCACTGTATATAAAACTATGACCAAAATTAATAACCTTCTATCCAAATTAAACTGATCTACCATAATCCAGTTTGTTTCGATCAATAGAATCAAAAGCTGCATGAAAAATCAAAAAAGGCAACATACAGTTTCCTGTAGGCGTGTTTTACATACATTTTTATCAGATGATCCAATACAAAACCATGATCAATTATTAAACATCCTGCTCTAAACCCTGCCTGTTCTTCTGCAAGGACATGGTTATTGATGACCCAATCCTCTAATTTATTAGCTAGATGTTTTGCATAAATTTTAGCTGTGATACTAATTAGACTAATTGGTCTATAGTTCTCTTGGCGGCCGTGATCACCTTTTTTGTATATTGTATACACTATGCTTGTATTACAACCCTGGGGAAGTTGGCCAGAGGAAATAATGTTATTAAAGAGTTCAGCCAAAATAGGCTTCCACCAGAAAGATATTAGCTTTTAATAAATCACCAGGGATATAGTCATCTCCAGGGGCTTTGCCTGATGGCAATGCCAGGATCAGATACTCAATTTCTTTTAAAGAGACAGGGGGCCAGGGTGTAGCATCACAAAGTTTTAAATTAATTGGAAAATTAACTGGAGTGGGATGGGGAGCAAACAATCTAGTATAATGGTTCTCCCATTCCCCTTTGGACACTCTAGCCTCTAAGATGTTCTTGTCTTCGCCCAGATTGGCATTTACCAGGAACAGAATAATGTTGTGTCTTTAGAATCTATGGCAGTCAGGAGAGAGTGCCAAAGAGTCATTTGGTATAATGTCTTCTTGTGCTTTAGGAGAAGTTTATATTCTCTTTTTTTCCTAAGCAGTTCTGTAATTACCCACGGGGCACTATCCTTGCCAAATTCCTAATCATACAATGTGCTGTTCTACATTCCATATCAAACCAGTGGCTATGTTGTTGGTGAACTAAACTTAATTTAGAGGTGTCCTGCCTTAATTCTTAAATGGTCAACTATTTGCAGATAGTGGCTCAGGATAACTGGAGAAGTTGGATCAGCATTAATCAAGTTGGCCAGATGGATTAAGTGAAGTATTGCAGTGATTTTATCAGTTAAATTATCAGACCATTTAATTCTATTTTGGCTTGAAAGTTTTAGTGCAGGCATGTGGTCGTTATGTATTTTCAGCATTCCACTATCTTCAAAACCAGTATATTGGAATGTGGTCGGCTGGTGATCACTACAACTTTGTGGAATAACTTCTGTGTTTTGAAATTTTCCTATTTTGGCAGAGGGGTTACATACATAGTCAATTATTATTGTTCCATTTGTCGATAAGTATGTAATATTACCAGGAGAATCTCTGAGGCAAGAGCCATTCAGAATTTGAAAATTCCATTTGTAAAGTAAATTTAGAAGTTTAAACCCTACTAGGTTTACTTTAGAGTCCTTCAGAATATAAAGGAAAGTAAGGTAAAGTTCATCAATGTCAAGTTTCAACTGTTTTGCTATTTTGTGCTTATCACCCCCTATTCTTGTATCAAAATCACCCACTATAATAACAGTATCTAGTGGGAATCTGTCCTCTAGAGCATCAACTGTATTTTCAAGTGTAGCCCAGTGATCCTGATTTTGAGATTTAGCACCTCTGGAAAGCATATAAACATTTAATATTATTAGGCCAATCTTACTTATTATTATAAATCTCACTATAAAGAAAGAGGGATTACAGTCCAGATTTATTTGCACTGCCTCCAGATTCCACTTCCTATTTAACAAGATAGCCAAACCCCCATAAGAGTGGCCCATAAAATGTAATTTCCTTGCTGGAATGACCCATGATCTGAAACCAGCTAAATAAATTATATCAGACTGGTTTTCTGGGATCCAAGTTTCTTGCAAACATACTGTGTCATATAATTTTAGTAACTTTATGGAAACCTTGTCAGTAGTTTAAGCATTTCATCCTGCTATATTCCACACTAGGATGGATAAGCTATTTACACATCCCTGACATAGTCATCATTTATTATGTTCAGTCCTTTTTCTGCTTACAAAACCAGAAGAACATGCCTCATTTACAACTTGTGCATTATTAGTATCAGTTTGATTTAACCCATGGCAGGTTTGCTTTTATTTATTCTTTGACGACAGTAATTTCATATCTTGGGGTAGGATTAGCCACTGGATCTGGGCATGCTGTTATTTCATCTGAGATATTTAGTTTGACCACATTTGTTTGCTTATTAAATTCAAAGGACAAGTTTGGATCTCTTGCCTGCTGGATATCATTGTGATTGAATCTTGAAAAATTAAATACAGGTGGATGCGAGGGCCCTACATCTCTATGGCAAAGGGCTATATTATTTGCTGTCCCTTGAGAAGGGAAGGCATGTACATATTGTTTTCATATAAGGGGTTAATCTCCGCTATTACTTGAATCTGTTTCCCTGTTGAGATTGTAAGGTCTATATTATCTTTCTGAAGAGGATGTTCATTATGTTTTTGGCTGCATTGTCCCATGTTGCAGGTCTTATTAAATTATTATCAGTTATTATTAAATCTAGACCATACTGCTGTGCCCCAGGCTTGACAGAGCCAAAGATCCTCATGAGATGATAAATTTCATGTTTTAGAAATATAATTAATTAAAATCAAATTAACAGTCATTCTTCTTTCCAAAATTGTATTGATACATGTAGTGATTTGAAACCAAAACAAGCTACAGCTGGACAAGACCAGATCATATGAGTTAAAGAACCTTTAAATTTCTTACAACGCCAATTTAAAAAATTACTATCTATCCCTTTTTAAACTTTGACATTTCCTGTTACCAAACTGATTTTGTGGGTGGTTTATATTGTTTGATTACTATGGATTAAATAGCATTGTACTGTGTTATTCATTACTTGCACTAAATGTTTTCCCAATTCCCTGCAGAGACATTATATTATTGCAAATTCAGTCAAAAGCTACAATCTGGCCTTTTCTTCCAGTGCATGAAGTTCATACTATTTTAAATTAGCATTTTAAATTACAGTACAGATTAAATAGATAAGTGCTTAAATTACAGTACAGATTAAATAGATAAGTGCTTAAAAAGCACTTATATGCTTTTTGTATAATCACATATGTATATTCAAATAAGAAATAGTGAACACAAGCATCTGAGAACCAGCGAAGAGAATACAAACACCCCTAACAAAAAAATTGTCTGGAACTAACAATTGTATATAATAATAATGCATATGAGACATAATATGATGTGAGATTACACCAAATCATGATATTTCAGAGTTTTCTGTTAAAAGAGAAAAAATCCAAGAAACTATCACTGTTCAGGACTCCTCTTTGAAGATATCAGGATCTTCATGCCATTTTGGTTGCAACTGTGAAATGTTTGTGTCCATTAGATTTAAAAAAAACCCACAAAACTAAATTTCTTCAGTCAATGGTATTATCAGCTTTATCTTATACTTGCTCAGTATGGTACAGGATGTTTAGCTATTAATTTTAGCTATTAATTAATGTTTAGGGAACACACAGAAAAATAATGCTTCAATGAACTGGTAAAAGGTAATTTGAACTGGATAGAGACCAACAATCAGGGAAGAAAAGGGTTCTCTGCTGAACAACATTCTCTTCCTAGTTTAGCAAGTCCTACCAGATAAACTAGAGAGTGTTTTATGATGATTTGGAACAAATAGATATTCCTCAAAAGAATTCTCTACTTTCCTAACTATAATGATGAGTATACACTCCAAGAGCATTTTCTGGGCTTCAAAATATACATAGGTTATCCACCATTACCAGCACCTCCTTTTGAACAATATGTATTTTAAATAGATATAAACATAACAGAATGTCACATTTCTGTAATATTTACTCTGATTACTAATGGACCTTTAATAGCCTGACATACAGAAATTCAAATGATGGAGAAAGCCTCAACTGACTAATTTTGCCACCTCACCCTTCATAGAATCATAGAGTAAGGAGGAGTAATTTAGGTGCTGACTCCGTCCCCTGCCCAGTGCAGGAATACAAATTAAAGCATCCCTAACAGATGGCAGTCTAGCTGCTGTTGGAACTCATCCAACAAAGGGGAAACCACTATATCACTGGGAAATTGGCTTCACTGTCAAACTACTCTACTATTACAAAATTCTTCCTAACGTTCAGTTGTACTCTGCCTTCCTGAAACTTAAATAATCTATTTATTGTCCTGAACTCCAAATAACAGAGAAGAGGTCTTAGCCTTCTTCCATGTGACATCATTTCAAGTATTTGAGAGTGTTACATCCCCCCTCAGTCTTCTAAACATGCCCAGAATCCTTCTTAAAATATGATGTTCAGAACCAGACACAGTACTTGAGATGGGGTCTGATCAAAGCAGAATAAAGTGGAACTTTATAAAAAATAGATTTAAAAAGTAAATAAATTAAAAGTACTTCTACTTAAATAATTTTTTTAAAAGAAAAAGAACAAGCAAGTAAAAGCATTCCGAAATGCAGAGGGGGGGCTAAAATATATACTTTTTAATGTTATAAACTGATTTTATTGAATTGCTACAGCTTACCAGTAACAGTATTCCACCCAGAGAAAAGCTCAGGTCTGCTTTATTTAAAAAAAAAAAAGTTACGAAGATACCTAGTTAGTTGATTTTATTAATGCTGGAACACAAAGCTTATCTTCCAAAAACAAGAAACAGATCAAGGTTCATAAACAGTTTAGGAATAACAAATGGCACGATGTTATTATGAAAATTATTTTTGGTATGTTCCAGTTATGAAAAATAATCTTACTGACTCCAAAATACTGATTAAAAAAACAGTTATTTTATAAAGAGCATCTGTCATGGCAGACAGCCAATACTACCCCCCCCCACTCATTATTATTTAAATAGAAAAATACACACATTTTTAGTTAGCACTTTAAAATCTGCAAGTATAAACCTAAGCACAATAATAAAATTATGTCTGCAGTATAATAAATATATTTCTCCTCCTAGGCTTAATTCTGAGGCAGTTTAGGTAGCAAACATGTGTTTGCACACAAGGCCAGCTTCTCCAACTGTGTGATTCTCAGATATGTTGAATTATAGTTCCTAGTACCTCCAGTAGCCATGATCAGTGATCATACTGACTGGGTATGAGAAAAATTCTGGTTTATTCAATTGGAGTGCCAGGTTAAAGATGGCAAGTTTAGACTTAGATTACAGGTATGGGGGAAGGAGTGGTAGTGGTGAGACCAATCTGGGATCTTGAGAGCATACTGCAGCCCTTGGAATAAATAGTTGCTATGGGAAAGGCAAGATTGTTCCTAAAATTGTTCCCATGGTGAATATGGCATTCCTTCTCCTTCACAGGCTGTTCTCTATTACTCCAGCTTATCTGGACACATTTGCAAGGAAAACATCAGGCTATTGCCACCTACCATTTTTATTTTCTAAGGATGCATTTGTTACCTATCTTTCTTGTAAATAAAATTAATGCTTGGCGTTGGTACTTTGCTTTGTAAACTGTCCAATTTCCTTTTTTTCAATTAAAAAGATTTCTTACATGGTCAGATATAGAAGGGGCTTGGCAAACACCAAAGAAACTGCCTGCAGTCACTTTGGCACCCACAGCTATCAAGCTACCTAAGCTTGCTATAGTTGAGAGTGCCTCTGCAAATATAAATTCTTGTTTATAGAAAGCTAGAAACGAGACTAAGCTATATCCTTTATTCAAAGATCCAGGTAGAGTTTTTGTGTGAATTGTAAGTACCAAATCACTGACTCAGCATACCTGTCAGTTATAAGCCTCCATCTAGAAGCACTGTTCTTTAGTAATATGAGATCAGATTCAGCCCACCTCCTGCAGATTCTCTGTGTGCTTACTGACTTCAAACAATATTTATATTTCCATATTACCTTTGCAGTTCCATCATTTGGATGTTACTAGATAGAAATCCAAGAGTTTTAACATAAGCAAATACTGACAATGGAAATTACAAAACCTTTGTTACAGAGAAAAAGAATTGAGCTGATTAAGAGAGGAAAAGCAGTAACCCTTTCTCAATCACATTGCCACTGCTGGAACTGGAAGAAAAGGCTATATCTCTTGGTTTGTTTGTTTTTTTTAAAAAAGCACTAGAATTCTTTTTCTGTACAAACAAGGAAAAAATCATATTTTTCTCATCTCTACATAACAGAATCAAACTGTTTCTCATGGCAACTTTCCAAGGCCACAGATGCCAAATATAGCACCTTCCCTTGGAAATTCTGTTTCCATAGACTATTAGCAAAAAAATTAATGCATGCTTCATAAAGTGCAAGGCAAGATTATGTGTATGTAATCAAAAATAATTACTGTACCTCACAGTGAAATCGTAGGAACAAGAAGCCAATGTAGTGGGATGAAATGGTGAAAACTGCAAAAGAAATAAGAGAAATACAAAATAATTACCAGTACATATGGTGGGGGGGGGAGGGAGAGAAAAACCTTTAGAATGAAAAGATCTTCTGTAAAATTACAGTAATAGGGAACCAAATAGATATATTACTTTGTATAAAAATCAATATAAAGTTGCTTTGGTGTAACACCCATTGTCCCTGCCATAAATTAAAACTTCAATTTAATATGAAATATCTTACAGGTCAGTCACCTAAGGAGGTTATTATACTTCTAAGTAAATAGGTTTCTTGTTGTAAACACAAGTCGTAACATAGGAATGTCATAAAATACAATAAAATAACAATAAAACAGTGAAATCATAAAATAGACGAAGAATTTAAGTATTTCTTTCTAAGTTTAAATAACAGCAGGGCAAAAGTAACAACTTGGTTGCTGACAGTCAGAAACACATCTGCAAGAAGATAGTTCAATTTTTTAAGGTTGGAGCCCTTGAGTTCATCTGGCACTAATAATTTGGCCCTGATCTCATTGTAAATGGGGCAGTGGAGGACATAATGGATAACATCCTCCACTTGACCAACACCACAAGGACAGAGGTGTTGTTTGACAGGGAGCTTATAAAATCTCTCTTCCATATATGCAGGAGGGCATGGTCTGCAGGCAAAAGGATGTTAAAGCCCTTTTTAGTGAAACTTGGGTTATGTTAACCAGGAACTGGGAGAGACTTCTATGTTTTTTATAATGATGATACCAAATTTTGGTACCAAAATTTATAATGATGATACCAAATTCATCCAAAGATGAAAATTTGGATGACTGTACTACAATGGCATCTTTATTAGCATCCCTTTCAAAAAGCCAATCTCTAATATTTCCTCTATTCCAAGATCTAAGTTCTCCCAAAGGTGGTAGGGAATACCTTGGGTGACAAAAGTTTAGTCCATTGATTCCCAGCTGTGTAATGGAGAAAACAGGGTTTGGCAAGATGGGATTCTTGAAGGCTTTCTAGTTCCTTAGCCCTACCTCTATCCTTAAATAGGCAGCAGGAGTGACCTGGGGGAGGCCCAAGTTCTTCCTTATGAAGATGTTTTGGACAACTTCCAATTGGGCAATGGCCTTCTCATCCTACCCCCAAATCTCAGCCCCATACAGCACTGGGGTATCACTTTGCCTTGGAATATTTTAAATGCAGGGGCTACCAACTGCCTTCCTTTAGAATTTTTTTTTTTTTTAAGATTTTTAGTTCATTTAAAATAGATCTCATTGTTCAGATTTTTTAAATCCTCCTTTATTGTTTTTATAAATAACTCAAGGCACTGAACATACCTAGCACTCCTTCCTCCTCCTATTTTCCCCACAACAACAACCCTGTGAAGTGAGTTGGGCTGAGGGAGAGTGACTGGTCCAAAGTCACCCAGCTACTTTTCATGCCTTAGGTCAGACTAGAACTCACAGTCTCCTGCTTTCTATCCTGGTGCCTTAACGACTAGAGCAAACTGGCTATGTCAGAAAATATGTCAGAAAAATGTCAGAATAGCATCTACTGTACACTGGGCAGTTGCCAAGACAGTAGATAAGTGAGGTCTCCATAAAAGAGACTTGTGAATGGTGGTGCCCAAGTATTTAAAAGAGGGACACTGCTGTATTTGTTGGGCATTAATTGTCCATCTGTGTTTAATATTACTTTTGCCAAAAACTACTTTTTTGTTTGATTATAGTTTATCTTCAGTTCTTCCCTTTCACAGTAATCAGCTAGTCTGGCCAATAATCTTCTAAAGCCAATCTCAGTACAGAAAATAAGAGCCATGTCATCAGCACACATTAACACTGAAATTTTCTGTCCATTGGGTAAGGGGGAGAAAAAGCTTTGCTGACTTCACGGCCACTATAATATCATTAATATAGAAGTTAAATAAGAAGGGAGCAAGTAAACAGCCCTGTTTAACTCCTCTCTCCAATAAGATAGGGTCTGACAAGGATCCTCATGGGCCCATTCTTGCTCTAGCTGTAACGTCAGTATTTACTTCAATAATTCGTTTAAGGAGGCGCTTATCGACATCTGTCCTAACTAGTTTCTCCCATAGTCAAGACCTGTCAATGGAATCAAAGGCAGAGGTAAGGTCAATAAAAGCAACATGGAGTTGCTTTGTACACCCATTGGTATATTTCTGAATAAGGGCCTTCAAAGTAGCACAGCGATTTACTGTGCTATATCCTTTTCGAAAGCCTACCTGTTCTAGATTAAAGAGTTTTGTTTCTTCCTTCCAATATCTCCCAATATACAGAAGATGTCTGGCATAGAGCTTAGAAGAAATATCTAGCAGACTAACTGGGTGATAACTGGCAGGTTCCTGCCAGTTGGGCTGGGTATGTTACACTTTGTTTCCAGTGGGAAGGTACAACATATGTTTTATCTATTTCTGAGAAGAGTCTAGTCAAGATGGGGACCCACCAGGAATCATTCATTTTATATACCTCTGGAGGAATCACATCCTCTCCAGGAGCTTTTCCAAGGGCCAAGGTTGAAATCAGCTGCTTACACACAGATTTTGAGACAGCTGGCCACTCCAGTAATCTACTTAAGTTCAGCAGAGGCTGTTGTTGGCTCAGGACGTGGGCAGCTATAAATGGAGGAAAAATATTGGGTCCAACTTTGATACTTGTCTCTAAGCTATAGACTGGCCATGAATTCTCAAATCACAAACAAATTTGCAGTAAAAAAACCCAAACTATTGAAATGTTTAAAACACTTCTAAAACATATTGCAGCAGCAATATGCCTCTGAAAATCTGGATAATTTCACAAAACACTTATGAGAGATTATGTCTTTTACTGCTAGCACCAAGGCAGAGATTCTTTTAATTTAATTACCACGATTAAGATAACTGGATTGAAGGATGAAAACTGGCAACAGCTCAGAAGTTCTCATAATGTCACCCGTAAAAAAGAGTACGTATATAATCATAGTCCTTGGCATGCACTGGAAAGTTGAACAAAGGCTGCAGCAAAGATGGGGACCAAGAGCCAAACTTTGTCACCCTCACAGCTGATTCCAGCAACATTCACTTTCAGCCCACAGTTTTCAAGCACATTGGTAAAAAACAGCAATTCTCAGAAAGATTTATAGTACTAAACATCTCTTATTTTCTTTTTTCTTAACTGCTGAAGCAGCAAGAATGTCTAACAGACATCTGAAATAAGCCCCATTTTTCAAATTCACATCATTTTCTGAACGTTTGCAAGTCTGTTTCACAGTTGAAACAACTGTTTTGCACTTGAAATAGAGCATTTCACATTCAATATGGTTTAAAATAAAAACAGCCTTCATTATCAATTAATAACCTGGATTAGGAGAAGGGTAGGATGTGCAATATTTCCCCAGTTGACAGTTTATTGCAGCTAAGGTAATCTGGATGTAAAGTCCAAACCCTGCAATAGTCAATTTGACATCTAACTTTAATTTGGTGAAAGACTGTTGATGAGCAATTTTCAAGCTAGATGTGAAAGCACTTAACCAATCATGCTTTCAAAGCAATACTTAACTAGCTTGCTAACAAAATATAGGGTACTTTGTTAAATGCTTTACTGGCATCAGGTTACATTATGACACAACTATTTCCCTTGTCGATGAGAGGAGGTTGGTGTAGTGGTTAAGGCTAGAAACTGGGAGACTGTGAGTTCTAGTCCCACCTTAGGCATGAAGCCAGCTGGATGACCTTGAGCCAGTCCCTCTCTTTCAGCCCAAGGAAGCAGGCAATGGCAAACCACTTCCAAAAAACTTTGCCAAGAAAATTGCAGCAACTTGTCCAGGCAGTGACCAGGAGTTAACCCTGACAGTAAATAAATAGATAATTCCATTGTCTATTAAGAAAGTTATCCAGTAAAAACATGAAATAAGACTAGTCTGACAAGACTTGTTCTTGACTATTTTACTGTTGTCATCATCCTCAGTATAGTACAGACTGTTGTAAATGTTTATCTTCAATACAGGGACGCTTTATCATGATACCTAGAGAAGCTTACTTGAATCCAACTTTGCTTCATTCTTAGATGCTAAGAAAAAATATTTATTATTTTTGTATTACAACATTCTTATTTTAATAAATAAATAATACTCTTTATTCACTTTTTATTAAAAAAAAGTATTTTAAGAATCTTATATGTATTTATCTGACAGCCAGTTTGGTGTGGTGGGTTAAGGCACCAGGTTAGAAACCAGGAGACCGTGAGTTCTAGTTCTGTCTTAGGCACAAAGCCAGCTGGGTCACCATGGGCCAGTCACTCTCTCTCAGTCCTAGGAAGAAGGCAATGGCAAACCACTTCTGAAAATGTTGCCAAGAAACTTCAGGGACTTGTCCAGGCAGTCACCAGGAGTCAACACTGACTTGAAGTCACCCAAAAAATAAGAAATATTTATCTAGGAGTTCAAACATCTAAGTCCCATTCAACATAACAATAGCTCTACATGGGACTGCCCTTGAAGAGTATCCGGAAGCTTAAACTGGTGCAGAATGCAGCAGTGTGGGCAGTTATATGTGAAGAGATAAGAAAAGCATATATTACACCTCTGCTTTGCAAGCTGCATTGGCTGCCAGTCTGCTTCCGGATCCAATTCAAGGTGCTGGTTTTGACCTTTAAAGTCCTTCGTGGCATGGGGCTGGGTTATCTGAGGGACTGCCTCTCCCTGTTTACATCAGCCTGTCCCATTAGATCTGGCAGGGAAGCACTTTACAGGTTCCATCGTCCATGCACTTGCATTTGGTGGATCCCAGGAGGCAGGCTTTCTCTGCCATGGTGCCCTCCTTGTGGAACATTATCCCCCCCGAAGTTAGGCTCACTCCTTCCCTGTTATCATTTAGGAAGTCCCTCAAGACCTGATTATATTATCAGGGCTGGGGGTCTTTGGGAACTGGAGATGTTCTTATATGGCTCCACTGTAATTGATATTCTTGCTCTCTCTGTTGGGTTTATATATTTTAATTTTTTAAATAATTTTTTATAAAAATTATAAAATTGTATAATTTTTTATATTTTATCTGATTTTTATTTTTATTATTTCAATTGTTGTTGCTGTTATTTTATATTTAGCTTATTCTTTATTGACATTATCATTTTATATACTGCCTTAGAATCCAATCTGGTGAAGGATGGTTTGTAAATACTTTATAATATAAAAAACAAATAAGCTATTTAAATACTGTGTCCCCATGCCATTGCAAGCCTTTTGTGAAATGTAACTCAGTGCCAAGAAAGATCTGCCACACAACAGAGGAAGGAGACAGGGCCTGCAGAATAAGGAACATAAATGTGCAGCTCATGAAACATTCTGCTGGATTTTTTGGGCTGCCTGTTTTCATAGCCATTTAGAAATGTAAGAATCAGAAAAATACTAAAACTTACTTTCACTCTTCTTATCGCATACGTATGCCCGAACAGACTAAATATAGGTTGCCGGATGTTTCTCAAGTCCCAGCCTTTCAAACTGCAGTCAACAGCACCTGTTACAAGCAAGTTCTGATAAAAAGATGCACAAGAATAGTTTTATTCAAAGTATATAAACAGCTCTCAAATGGTAAACTTAAACAAACTGTGGCTAACAGAAATTCCAGTATGAGAAAACCTTTGGAATGCCAGAGATCCAAAGCTAAATTAATATGCCTATTCCAGTTCACTCCATTCAAAATGGGAGTTTCAGGGTGACTTTGAGTCAGTCACTATCAGACAGCTCAACTTACTTCAAGGTTACTACACTGAGAATAAAGTGAGGGAAGATCCCAACAATATAAAGGTGAGTATAAATGTTATTATAAACTAGCAGTAAATGGAGAATGATCAATAGACTATTCTATATTAGAGGAGAAAAAGGCCCGATCATGACCTGAATTACACATAAGCAATCTAAAAACAATCCTAAATCCTAAAATAATAAAAGCAGCTTCTCCAATGTTTAGAAATTAATTATTTCCATCTACTGTACCTGATCATATTTGCACCAATCACAACTTAAAACCTCAGCTTGGTGAGCAGGAATTATCACTGGGAATCCTGGTGACTTTGCATCCCAAATTCTTAGAGTTTGGTCACCTGAAAGAGACACACTAATAAATCAAGCTTTACATAATGGTTTCCTACTTATAAGTTATTTAGGAAAGGATGGATAGATGATTAATGTCATTATTTACAAAGGCTGCTTAGTTCATCAAATTTATCACTTTATCCATGAGAAAACACTGAACACTAAAGGAGGAAGTTTTATATGTATGTTTTAAAGAGGAAGAAGTACTATTGACCTTGTGATGAAACTGATATTATTCTTTTAATTATTTTTGTTGAAATTTTTAAAAGATCTGATTGGGATTATGAGCCATATATACTGTAGCTGTATATCCTATGCTGGAAAAGATACTTATATCAGGTACATATAATTCTGTGGAAAATATGCTATGAAAAATGAAAGTGAAATAATCCATAAACTAAATTAAAACATGCCAGGGAAATCCAAGCATGGCCAGCTGTCAAATTTTGAAGACTGATGATATACCTTCAAGGTAGGCCAGGCCAGGAAACAGACACAAGAAATACTACAGGTTAGTCCTCAACTTGCAACCATTTGTTTAATGACTGTTCAAAGTTACAATGGTGCTGAAAAAAGTTACTTACCTCCTCACACTTATGACCATTGCAGTGTCCCTGCAGTCGTGATCAAAATTTGAGTGCTTGGCAACTGGCATGTATTTATGATGGTTGCAGCATCCCAGGGTCATGTGATTGCCATTTGCGACCTTCCCAGGGAGCTTCCAACAAGCAAAGTCAATGGGGGAAGCCAAGTTTGCTTAACAACTGAGTGATTCGCTTAACAACTGCAGCAAAAAAGGTTGTAAAATTGGGCGCAACTCACTTAATGACTACATCACTTAGCGATGAAAGTTCTGGTCCCAATTGTGGTCATATGTGGAGGACTACCTGTAATCTCTACTTTACTGATATAATAAGTTTCATAATTTGGGGGTCCTTCTGGATTCATGGCTCCTTGGTTTATCAAGGAGCTAAGAAAAATAAAGTGACTGAAAAGATGTCTAAAGTGATATGGTGAAAAAAAAACTGGTAGTTGAACACTGGTAAGAGGCTACATAGTAGCAATAAGCACAGCAAATAAGAAATTTTTTTCTACATTTATTGCATCTTCAGATTCCTATCTGGCAGCCCTGTTCACATTTACCCACACCCTTTTAGGAAAGGATAGCAGATCAAAGTCCTGCAGGCATACAAGATGAATTTGAGGGTTTCCTGTCAGATGAAGTCATTCATATCTGCTTTAAGTTGGATGCCAGTTGATCACAGCTCTTGGTGATGAGCCAGGAGCCATTTCATGGTATAACCTTGGATACTTTTGAACATTTGGAACCCTAGGAAGTGGATACTTGAACTCTGCTACCTGCAGGCTTTATCCATGCCTTCCTGGTCCCTTCAGTCAAATAGATAGGGTGTGAACAGCTGGATCCATGAGGTTTTTAACACTTCCTTGAGGGACGGAGTAATGCTGTCAGCTTTGAAAGCAGCATCAGTGTGCCCTTTCTTTAAGACGCAATCCTTAGATCTGGCTCAGTTTGATGACTTAATCCCTGTCTCCAATCTTTCTTTCTTAGGGAAGGTTGTCAAGAAGACATCGGGGAACCAATTGTAGATGAATCCAGAGGAAAAAGATTATCTGGCTCCTTTTTAGTCAAGAATCAGGCCTAGTCATGGGACAGAAACAGAAGCTACAGCTAGTAGAAAATGCAGCGGCTAACCCTAACCCTGGCAGGACAACATCTATATTAATGTCGCTGCATTGATTGCCATTAGACTTCCAGCACCAATTCAAACTGCTGGTTCTTAAATTTAAAGCCGTATACAATGTAGGTGCAGAATATATCAGGTACCTTGACAGAGATGAATCTGTTTGGTTCAGTCATCTAGAGAGGTCCACTGAAAGTCTCCCCACATCACAAGGTACATAGGATATGGATATTGCTTTAGGTCTTCTATGTGGTAGCCCCCACTTTGTAAATACACCCCCCTGAAATACATGGTTTGTTCTGGAAACAATATACATCAGCTTTATTTCAACGGGACTTTAGCTACAACTTACGGTCCACTGGGGGATATCTTGGGTTTACCCTTTGTGTTTTATTATGATATTGTTATTTTCTTTTTTTCTTTCTGTCTTGATTGGTATTTGTGGTGGTCCACTGCCCAGAGGTTTTGGGGATTGGAGTAGGTTATAAGTACCAGCAAATAAATGAATGAATGAATGAATAAATACATAAATAAAATTACCAAAAACACTACTAAAGAAGCTCTGGAAGACACAATTGGAATTAGCAGAGAACAGAATGAGTGTAAGTTTAG
The DNA here is from genome assembly GCF_059951505.1 of Python bivittatus. NCBI lineage: Eukaryota > Metazoa > Chordata > Lepidosauria > Squamata > Pythonidae > Python > Python bivittatus. The sequence continues at coordinate 71,585,531 of NW_028277030.1, read as the reverse complement.
AAGCCGTTTTTTCTTGCTTAAATGAAATGAGTTCTACTATGGATGCATATATATTTATTTGCTACTAGATTTAACTTATTTGATCTTTAACTCAACTTTCTACTCTGGTTAGCACTCAAGGCAGCTAACAGAAAAGCAGAATATAAAAAATTAAATAAAAATACAGACTAAAAATAAACTAAATACTAACAATTAAAAGCCTGGCAAATGAGATGTATGTTACAGATTTCCTAAGCAACACAAAATTAAATATGATTTTAAAATATTTAATAAAGTATGTGTTAGCCTGTAATTTAGGGCAATCTATAACCAGTGCTGAGATAACAATTTCTAAGTGGACTTTAAGAAAGGAAGTAGAAAAGACATTCTCTTCCCAGAAACCTTTGAGGAATTTTCCAAGTGGTGGACTCTGAAATCTGCAACTTTTTTCTTTTTAGATAAGATAAATTAGACCAGTCAAATGCCAGCTAGGTAGAAAATGAGAATTGTTCATTCAATTACAAGAATATTAGAGAAGATCCACGTAATTATTGCCAGATTATTTTTAATTGATATTCTAGCACATATTTATGCTCAATACTCTCTCCAAAGATTAATATACTGGACACAAATAATAAATAACTTTTTTTGTAGAAGAACAAGTTGGTTTCAAAATGGAGTATCACTGACCAATACTGATTTTAAGATCTTTAAAAATATATAATTTTTTAACATCCATTTATATACAATTTATATGCAATGCATCACTTTTTATTCTATTAATAACAGAACAAAAGATAAATATTATAACAGGTTGCTGCTTTACTAAAGTAACTATGGAGGAATAAATTTCAAATTGAAAATGTTTAAGGTAGGTGTGTTTGAAACATTTTGTATACTACAACAATAAACCTGGGTTTGGTTTCTGGTTCCTATACTTTTTAATATCTATGTTAGTAATCTTGTAAAATGGATGATAAAGTGATTAAGAATAAATAATTTCAGTTTCAGTTTCTCATTTGGACCTTAAGAATTACTGAAATAATTTATTGACCAATATAAGATAGGATAATTTATTGATCATACTTCTAAGACAATGATCAATCACTTTGCTGAATTGATCCTACATATATATTGAAGCTAGATTAACAAATGATTGTGCAAACTCTCTTTTCAGATATTTTGTTTAGCAGGCACTTTCTGGAATCATCACAGAGACAGCTAAAGCACAAAAAATGTAGGTATCTTTATTCGTTTTAATTATAATAAAAGAGGTCCACTAATTTAACTCTTTTGGTAGCAAAGGTAATGTATGAAAGCTGTATGAGATTAAGGTCTGGAGCTTTAGAAAATGTAATAAAAATGTATTAGAAATTGTGCAGAACTTGAGTTTTGTTTTGTTTTTTTACAAGATGCATCTTCTCTCTTGCAGCTTATTTATACATAGAAACAGACTGATCGTTAATAAAGGCTAGTACTGCTGCCAGCACATACAGTTCTGCTTTGGCTGCATCTCTCTTCTTACAGGGGAGAAGTGTCACAATCTTTGTGGGCATTTCATTCCAAGTGCCTTGGTGGCATCACAGACTGGAAGGATTCCCACCATCATAAACCGAACATGAATAAGTCTGCAATCTTTCCATCCCCCCCACCCACTTCTGTTTTCAGGACTGCCACTTATGGGCATCTTCAGTGGTGAGGAACCTAGGAAGGAATCTAAATCTGTGAGGGACTTTCCTTCAAGCTCTTCATCAATACAGCCACTTGAATTTGTAACTTTCATTTAATGAATACTTAATAGGACCTGCTGCTTCCCAGCTGAGATAGCAAAGCAGCTGGTTCATGCCCTGATCAGCTTCCATCTGGATTAACACAGCAGTTTGCTGTCTGGATTACCCAATTCCCCTCTCTGCCCTCTGATCTAGATTGCACTCTGCATTGCTGATTGCATTCTTTTGGACATCCTCCTAACTATCCTTACTTCTCTTTTTTGCCAATCCCTACAGGGATGGGTGCTTGTGAAAGATAACAATTTAAGTTGTTGATGTTAACTTGCCAGTCCTTGCACACAGCAGCAAGTTTTGTGGAAAATATGTTTGTAGCTCATATGTCTGTGTCCAACCCAATTGACTAGCTGGATGAATGTTACTTCTGGGTACTGAATTAGCCACAGTGCGGCTGACAGCTTTTTCCCCATCTAGTATCCTTTGGATCCAACTTCCACTGGTATTATGCCTAGAGTATGACTTATTAAAAATGCAAAAGGTACTTATCTTTTATGGGACTTTAAAGCTGGTTTAAGAATCAACTCTTCATGATGAATTCTTATTGATGTTTACAGATGCCAATTATGGTTTTACTGAAGCCTTACATTTTAAGCCATGATGTCAAACTGCAATGTACTGTACTATGATACAAATTTACTGATGTCGTATTTTGTCATTCTGTAGTGCACCTAATAACAAGCAAATGAAAATTCAAGCTACCACTACTACTACAATACTGAAGTATTTAAAAAAGGATTAATACTTTAGTAGAAGAGTGTTTGACAAATTTGTTTTTGGGGACTTGGGTTAAGAGGAATACTGGAAAGCAAATTGCAAATGGTGGCAAAGGAATATTCTTTTTCCAGGATATTATTAATTCAGTTTGGAGATAAACATCAATTAAGGGAATAGATATACTGGGCATATGTTAGGGAAATCCAACTGAAAAAAAAAAGATTTTCTTATGGTTTTGCTTGTTGAGGAAAGTCATGTCACATGCATCAGAACTTCTGCCAGTGTGCTTACAGAAACTGTCCTGGCAGGATATTATATGACAATGCCAACTGAACAACAGCTTTCCATTGGCAGGCAAAACCAAATAAAAGAACTCATTCATTATATATTGATCTGACAACTGTATAACAATCACAGAAAGAGATTGTAATTCTTTTATCAGGAAAGCTAGAAAATTCTAATGACATTATTTGTTTCCATATGAATGATGTTGATATGGCATTGTTTGCACTGGCAGCTAAAAAAAACAAAAGGAAAAAGCTAGATATAGTATCATGATTATAAATTATACTGCTGATTCATAACTTAAGGTTTTCTTGTTCTGGGAAATTTCTGGGCATCAGTTGATTCTATTTGTGATTTTGACCTTTTCTCTGTACATTAGTTTGACTTTTTATTATCCAAATTTGAGGGATACAGAGAGAATGCCCCACCAGATCAGCTCCAGCGTAACAGCTAGCTACCAAAACAGCTGCTAATACCTGCCATAAAACAAATTTATGCTTGGAAATACTTGGGAGCATATAGGCCTAAGTATCTGGGATATATACAATTACATATCTCTGTCCTCTGTTCTTTTATGATCAAGGAATAGTAGATAATAAACTATATTATGGGTCCTCCCTATTAAGGAGGCCCATCTAATGGGACTGAGAAGAAGGGCCTTCTCTGTGGTCGCTCCCTTCCTATGGAACATCATCCCCACAGAGATAAGACTGGCCCCTACCTTGATGCTCTTCCACAAGGCCCTGAAGACATGGTTTTGCCAGCAGGCCTGGGGATCCCAGGTCGATCTGGAGCCCATCAATTAGCTAATGTAAATGTGTTGTTCTCGTCAAGGGGGTGGGGTGGGTATAGTGGGTTTTGTATTTGGTATTTTTATTCCTGTAAGCCACCCAGAGTCACTGTGAGTTGGGCGGCCATATAAATTGCTTCAATAAATAAATAAAATAAATAATATACTGTGAATATTATGTACTGAAATCTCATTCCACAATGTCAGGATTGGAAATCCAATTATACAAATCTATAGCAGATCAAATATGCATTTACTTGTTCATTTAGCATAACAATCCTAATACATTTTAAGCTTATTGTGTATTGATGAACTCAGAGGTGGAAGATGTGAATCCACTAGCAGAACCCTTTATAATATCTAATCTTTGGCAGTAGTTTGAGAATTAGATCAAGAATTAAATCACATTTAAAGTATTTAAGCATTAACAGGACTCCAATCTCTAAATGGATTAAGCCAGAATCCAATCCTCAAATTCCTAATTATGTAAAAATGCACCAATGAAAAAGCTTTTCGCTCTTAAATCTGTTTGTTAAAAATAATTATTAGAAGAAACCAAGAGGAATTTTTCTAACAATAACAACAACAAAAAATTATTGAGCTTGGTCTGATGCTGAACATGGAGTAAGACACCCATTTCCTCATTCTTAATATGTATGCACATCCAACCCTTGAACCTCTGGCTCAGATTACTGAACCTCAGGGACCTAGAAAAAAACAAAGAAAACAGACTCCACATGCCTGAAATCCATCCACATTTAATTGGGGCCTATTATAAAGCCAAGCAAAAGTTTCTCAGATTAAATTTGCTATTGCAATTATTCAATTATTTATGCCACCTTTCAATCATTTCTAATATCTGAGGATGCTATCACACATATTGCCATAAATGGAAATGTGAACAGCCAATTCTAAATCAACATGTCAGTGCATCTGGCTATCATAACTGCAGTACCGGCACCCAATAAGCTGGCAAAGTCAATAAGCTCCAACCTAAGCATTTTTTTTTGTCAACACTGCAAGTCTTAGCCCATTAGGTATATTAAAAGTGTCTAATCTTTCTTGGATTTAATAGATGATTATATAAAAGCAGAAGATCATTTTCTACTCATATTTAATTGCCAATGATGAAAATCAACACTCTTATCACTTGGCATTTTCAAAGGAAGCTATACTTGTCCTAAAATAACACCATACTTAATTATGCCCCAAATTAAAACATAAGCAGTATATAAGAACCATACTTACAGAAGTGCAAGAGATTTTTTCCTAACAATTTAAAGTCTTCAGTTTGCTTCTGAGACTGCCAATATCTTACATTATCTGCAGCTCCAGATACCTCAAGTGTAAATTACTTTCCCACAGTGCACTGTGGTCATTAACATTGCTGTCAAACTCTTAAACATAAAATGTTAAGTACTGAACATGGAAAAGGAATTTAATTTACTCAAGAGCTCAATAGCTTGTAACGTCTTTTCCTCTATGTTGATACTTTGGTATGCAAGTTCAAAGAAAAGATCCATAGTAGTAATGGGAAAACTTTAGAAAAAAATCATACTACTATAAGCCAACTTTTATTTTGATTAACAAAAAACAGTGGTGTGATTAAATCCTATGAAGACAGATGATCACAATTTATTTTTCTAATGTAGGCATATGCCAGAACATACCCTGTGTGCATTTACTCTGATGTATACATGTAATAATCCATTGCAGAAGAAAATGAAGGCAATACTTCAAACAAATTCCTAACAGCGAAGGTAACAGTTTACTGTTATGTCAAGTTTCACAGGTCTCTGCCACAGTGGATCTTCTCAACTTCCCTTTACAGAGAGATACCAGAGTATTTTTTACAGTAAGCCTCTACTTTGTGTATCACTTCATACAGATAACTATAAGATATTTTAAATATTTTTATTTTATAAAGCAGTGCTTTGACAGAGAACTGGGAGAACCAGTTGCAAAGGTGAGTTCTGCAAGTGACTGATGAAGCATCCATCATCTGAGCAATGGTGATTATGCCTGGCTCTCTACGAATAATGGATACATTTGAATCTTCTTTACACAATAAATTTTAAATTTTGTTGTTCAGGTAGAGAACAGAAAGCTACTTTGTGTACAAACGCTTTAAGCTATCAGGCAGTTTTGTTGTCGATGTCATTTCTTTAATGACATTTTCCAAATGACTAGCCTTTTGTTGTCAGACAGAAATTTATCAGGCACCCAAGCCAAAGCAGTCCCTCCAAAACTGGTACTGACATTATGACAGAATAGTCTACATGGATTTAACAACTCCAGGTTGTTACCAAGATCTCTGATTCTGAACAAGAACTGAAGCAAGTGAGAAAGCACCCACAGAAATACAGATGATTGAATGCAGTATTAACAGCTCTGCAAAGTGCTTTGCTCTTTCCAAATGTATTTAATGCTGAATACACCTTAATTGAAATGCCATTCAGGCAGGCCCATTATTCTTCTGTGCTGTAATCTTTTTCCCCCTTCACATCCATGCTTACGGGTATAATTTGCAAAACTGCAAGTTCTTAAATACTCAATCACTTTTTATTCATTTCTCTTTAAATTTTAACTTTGAATCTTTCTTTTAGGTTTTATATGTTCACATGCATTTACTAACAATTTGATTAAGCACATGCTGCAGGATACTGCACGCATTCCACAAACTATCTAAAGCTGTCAATATCATTTTAGAGTTTGTTGTTTGTTCACGTGTATTTTAGCTATACTGACTCACCTTCCTCTAGAGGAGCACAGAGATGTCCTTGGAAAAGCTATATGGTGACCATTAATAAAACTTGAGCTTAGCCCAGGTAAACAAGAAAATGTGAGAAAGAAACTCAAGATTGATTCCCTTTGGTATAAGAGGGAGAGAAGGGGAAATGCTGTCAGGCTTTCAAGATCTCAATAAGGTCAAGTTCTAGTATTTCTTGTGGTGTCTGTTTCCTGACCTGGCCTACCCTGAAGGGCTATTACCTTCTCACTTGTATGTATGTATGTATACATACATATTAGTAGGTAAAGCAAAAGAAGTACTTTTACCAACATCGTTGTAAGTTCAAACAACCTATCCGAATGTAGATAATCTGGCTCCAGACATTCATGCTCCAGGAGCTTCCTATCAAGTTACTGAACTGCATTATATACAGGGTTGCTTTTGAAGATACTTTAGAATTTTCAGTTGCATGGATAATGGTAGCAAGAATACAGACTGGCACCAGCAATTATTTTATTTATACACACATACACATACCACCAATTCAAAGTTTAGATACAAGAAATTATCTTTCCTCCCTTCCTTTCTACACCTGAGGCTTGTTTGACACATACTAGTATCTTCTTAGCTGTCAGAAGACACTTCTACTGGTTAAGTTGTAACTATTGTAATGTTTGTAATATTTTGATTCAGTCTATATTAATTAGTTATTGATTAAATATTTGCATTTTGGAAAACTGTTCATGTACTTGCTGTGGTGTATTAATTGATGTGTTGTCAAAATTGACATTAATATTGCTATCTGCTGTTTTTCATTTGTTGTAATTCATATTTTTATTTTTTATTTTTGCTTGTGTTCTCTCTGAGAACAATGCATTATACAGCATTTGAATAAAATAAATGGGACCTATATGGCATAGCACTGGGTTACTTGATGGACCACCTCTCCCCAATTACATCTATCTGTCGCATCACATCCAGCAGGAGAGGCATGCTCCAGGTCCCATCAGCTAAGGAGTGTCATATGGTGGGACCTAGGAGGAGAGACTTTTCTGCCATGGCGCCCACCCTGTAGAACATCATTACCCAGAGATTAGATTGGCCCTGACCCTGCTGGCCTTTCAAAAAACTCCGAAAACATGATTTTACCAACAGATATGGGAACCAGGGAATATGGAAGAGCTGGCACAGTGGTTGTATGGGGTATTATTGTTAGATGCGATTACCTCAGGTATGAATTTTATGATTTTTTAATGATGGTTTTTATATGCTTTTATTTTATTTTTGTTTTTTAAATCATTGCATTGTTTGTTTTTTTAAAAAATATTTTACTAAATATTAAATTGTTAATATTTGTTTTAATTGTTTGTAAGCCACCCAGAGTCACATCTATGAGATAGGTGGCTATATAAACTAAATAAATAAATAGCTAGCTAGCTAGCTACAACCTGACCTTTGTGATGAACAAAGTAAAATAAATTGTCAGCAAATTAAAACATAAGCAGATATGATTGCATTATATTTTGTGCATTATACCTTAAAGCTAAGAATATAAAAGAGTGGTTTGGAATCTCAAGAACCATAGGGCTTTATGCTTTTGAGGAAGCTATACTCTTCTGCCCTACATACCATGTGGCACAACCCTCCTGAAAGAGATTTTTTTTTAAAAGTTTTAGATTAAACACAGTAGAGGTCAGCTACTAAAAACAAAAAAATAGTCTCAACATTCCCTAGCCCTTAGGCATGCCTTAAGTAGCTCTTTGGATTCCAGCCACCGTCAACATTAGTGACCAGATACAGTTCCCATTAGATATCTCAAAGTTCTGGACTAGATTGCTCATTTCCTTTTTTTTTTTTTTTTAAGTCCAAAGACAAAAGAAAGCATATTGTGCCTTTCCAATACCCATTAATCAGCACTATGAAAATAGTCTCTTTTATATTCCTTTCTAGTATAATTGATTTATTCCAGAAATTAGCTGAGCTGATAGACAACACCACCAGGTAAATGATAATTCACTGTTGAAACTACTCTTGTAACTGCACAGCTACAAAAGACACAACATATACTACAGTATTTATCAAAGTAAAAAATTCTCAAAATAAAATTATTAAAGCCGAGTTGCTATACTAATTCAGTCACTGTAGCTCTGTACTGCAAAGTATAGCAAAAACTAAAAGCCTTTTTTAGCTTAGCCAAGCTGAACACAGACATTTTCCAAAAACCTATGGCAACTACAATAAGCACTGATGTAGAATACCAAGGTTACAGAACAGCAAAAGTCTTTAAAACTTGTAAGATATGCCAGTGTGCTGAATTTTATTCTTTTGATAACGTGTTCTATTAATAAAAAAGATCTACCTGGTTAAATATTCTTATTCTTTAAAGAAGCTGTCAAAAGGAAAAAAATAGTACAAGTCTATTCCACTCATCAATTTTTTTAACTAAAATGTTCATCTAATACCAGCAAAAAAGCATTGATTTAGTTCTTCTTTTACACCTAAGTAAAGCTTGACTGCAGATTTTTGTCTCCCTTGGTAAAACTTCCCTACTTACCTATCAGTTTATTCTAATTTCTGTATCTTAGATATCTGTTCATCATTATTAACATACCATCTAAAATAATATGCATGTGTTATATATTTCATGTATATGTATGTGCGCGTGTGTAAATGTATATATCTGTATCTAATATATATGTTCTTATATACAGGTAAAACTCGAAAAATTAGAATATCGTGCAAATGTTCATTTATGTCAGTACGGCAACTCAAAAGGTGAAACCAATATATGAGATAGACGCATTACATGCAAAGCGAGATATGTCAAGCCTTACTTTGGTATAATTGTGATGATTATGGCATACAGCTTATGAAAACCCCAAATTCACAATCTCAGAAAATTAGAATAGTGTGAAAAGGTTCAATATTCTAGGCTCAAAGTGTCCCACTCTAATCAGCTAATGAATCCATAACACCTGCAAAGGGTTCCTGAGCCTTTAAATGGTCTCTCAGGCTGGTTCAGTAGGAATCACAAGCATGGGAAAGACTGCTGACCTGACAGTTGTGCAGAAAACCATCATTGACACCCTCCATAAGGAGGGAAAGCCCCAAAAGGTAATTGCAAAAGAAGTTGGATGTTCCCAAAGTGCTGTATCAAAGCACACCAATAGAAGGTTATGTGGAAGGGAAAAGTGTGGTAGAAAAAGGTGCACAAGCAGCAGGGATGACTGCAGCCTGGAGAGGATTGTCAGGAAAAGGCCATTCAAAAGTGTTGGGGACTTTCACAAGGAGTGGACTGAGGCTGGAGTTAGTGCATCAAGAGCCACCACACACAGGCAGATCCTGGACGTGGGCTTCAAATGTCATATTCCTCTTGTCAAGCCGCTCCTGAACAACAAACAATGCCAGAAGCGTCTTACCTGGGCTACAGAAAAAAAGAACTGGTCTGTTGCCCAGTGGTCCAAAGTCCTCTTTTCTGATGAGAGCAACTTTTGCAACTCATTTGGGAACCAAGGACCCAGAGTCTGGAGGAAGAATGGAGAGGCACACAATGCACGATGCTTGAAGTCCAGTGTGAAGTTTCCACAGTCTGTGTTGATTTGGGGAGCCATGTCATCTGCTGGTGTTGGTCCACTGTGCTTCATTAAGTCCAGGGTCAACGCAGCCGTCTACCAGGAGGTTTTGGAGCACTTCATGCTTCCTTCTGCAGATGAGCTTTATGGGGATGCTGACTTCATTTTCCAGCAGGACTTGGCACCTGCCCACACTGCCAAAAGTACCAAAACCTGGTTCACTGACCATGGGATTACTGTGCTTGATTGGCCAGCAAACTCGCCTGACCTGAACCCCATAGAGAATCTATGGGCCATTGCCAAGAGAAAGATGAGGGACACGAGACCGAACAATGCAACGGAGCTGAAGGCCACTATTGAAGCATCCTGGTCTTCCATAACACCTCAGCAGTTCCACAGGCTGATAGCATCCATGCCACACCACATTGTGGCAGTCATTGATGCAAAAGGGGCCCAAACCAAGTACTGAGTACATATGCATGCTTATACTTCGCAGAGGTCCAATATTGTTCTATTTCCAATCCTTGTGTTATTGATGTCATGTAATATTCTAATTTTCTGAGATTGTGAATTTAGGGTTTTCATAAGCTGTATGCCATAATCATCACAATTATACCAAAGTAAGGCTTGACATATCTCGTTTTGCATGTAATGCGTCTATCTCATATATTGGTTTCACCTTTTGAGTTGCCATACTGACATAAATGAACATTTGCACGATATTCTAATTTTTCGAGTTTCACCTGTATATACATTATATACATATATACACACATGCACTCTATTTTGTATATGCATTATCTATATTACAATATAGATAACATCTAATCATCATATATAATCTCACACACACACACAACAGATTTCTCAGCCAACTTAAATTGAATATATGTTTTTTAGAGCATGAATGGAGGATAAGTGGAAAATTCACAGAAAAAGAAATAGTGATTATGTAGAAATGGGGTTAGCTGGGAAGCTGAAACTTAGAATTTATAGGAAGGCTCTAGGTTGCCAAGCAGGAGGTAACAGTGTTCTAGGAGACTGATTTGTTGTCTCTAAGTTAATGAATTTAACTTGCTGAATTTGCTTAACACTACAAAACCCTTATGATAAAAGCAGCAGCTAGCTATCCTAGGGATAACTAAGCTGATCAACACCAAGAAAGTTGTCTGAGGCTGTGAATGCTCTGCCAAAATTCTAATGTCTGGAGAATTTTATCATACCACCAAGAAGGCCTCCTCCCAGAGTAAGAATTATTTGTATATCAATACAGAACAATGTAGAATAATAATCTCTTTAAGAGCACTGAGTTGCATCACATGTAGGTGCCAGAGTTGTTTAAATTCCTAATGATACTGCATTAGGACTCGTCTTTCTGGACTAATATAGGGGATAAGGTCAGTTAAACAGAATGTGCTTTAACACTGCACATAACAATTCTGTGCACGATATGGCTCTCACCAGGAGCTGGGGAAACCAACTAAAGAATAGCACCTAATGAAGTAGAGCAATATGCATATTGCCTGCAGTTCAAAAAAACAAGCCACAAGATCCAAGGTAAAGAGACTCAGTTCCAAACAATCATGTTCAAAGCAGATGCATTACCAAAGTGTTAAATGGCATTACATTTGAAAGAAACACTCAACTGACCTCTCTTTTTAAAATACAGAAATGATCATGCTGCTACTAATCAAAGAGACGGCACTATTATACTGCTTCCACTGATAAAGAAGCTCCACAACCTGCTGAATTGTAAAAACAAAACACTCATATACACACTGGAATCTTTCCGAAACACAATCCTGTTGATTATTTTAAAATTAAACATGCTGACAATGATTAATTCATTAGCTGGGAATAAATAAAGGCAGTTCAGAGACCCAGCACTTCAGCCTCAGGCTTTTGTGTTCTTCCTACTTCCCCCTTTTTTTATTCTGTGCATGAGGAGAGCAAGATCTTCCTCTTTTAGTTAGGACTAAAGTATTACATTATGTACTAATTTTGTTCAAAGGAAGTGAAATTAGTTCTGATCATAGAAAATAAACCAGTATAAAACAATGGTTTCATATTCTGCTTTGTTAACCAACCCTAGCTAGAACAAGCCAGTTACTCAAATTTGAATTCAGCCCTCACCATTTTTGCAATGGGATAAGCTTACCTTTCATAGTAGTTACAATTTATTTGTTGGATATATATTCATTATATTTTTTAAACTGCAATCTTTCTCCCATTTTCCTTCCCAAACAGTCCTGCTTAGATAGTTTAACCTGAGAAATAGTGATTGACCCAAAGCATTGAAAGATTTTTTTCTGTACAGATAGTCCTTGTTTAACGACCACAATTAGGATAGGCAACACAGTCGTTAAGCAAAGCAGTTGCTAAGCAAAACTGCAACTGGGCTTATGATCTTACTTCAGCTTTCCTTTGCTTTACAGACCTTTGAGGGTTGTAAATGCGAGGGCTAGTCGCAACGTTACTTTTTCATCACCTTCATAACTGTGATCGGTTGCTAAATGAGGACTACCTGTAGTAAAGTATAAACTTGAAATTTCATGTCCCCAGTCGTCACCCAACACCCTAACACATACACACAAAGCACTACAACTTTTATACAAGAGGTCAGTAACCTGGACAACAATGTCCAAATTTCCTGGCTTTAACTACGCTGTGATTTATGGCCACCGCAATCCAAAACATCTGAAAAGCACTACGTTGTCTATCACTGTATTCAGTATTACTACTACCAGAAAACTACAATGTTGATTTATAGCTATAAATATTTAGGAAAATGGCTTGCATCACAATATGATCAATTCATCTTAAGTACCCTAATATGTGCATCTTTTCCAAGGGCACAGCTGCTTTCAGGAGTTGCAGCTCAATGCTACACATATAAACCTACAGGTTCCTTCTGCCTTCAAATCCAAAGGCATAGTCCTAACGTATGATAATATGCTCCCAAAACGACTGTTGAGTCATGTTTTTCAGAAAATGACTTGTACGCTGTTCATAAGGACGTGAAGATATTGGATAAAAGACATCTACTCAGAAATTTATAACTGCTTATAGTGCTGTATCAGCTAGGAAGGGAAAAAAGTTGGCAAGACAGAAAAAAATGCCAGAGATGAAATGACAGCATGAAAAACTGCTATTGATTCACTCAACTAAAACAGCTGCTGATCCATGTAGAGAGGCCAGATCAGTGTAGTTAAAAGATAACAACTGAACCTGCTCCTTAATTATAGCCACACATTCTTCATTTCTCCTAACATTTATATAAATTTATACCACCATCTGCTGGACAGAATTTTAGAACAGTCAAATGTAATTGAAGTACTCCTACTACAAATAAAGTAGAATTTGTAGCATTTACCTGAGGTAGAGGCAAAGCAGCCAGGGACATGTGGAGACCATATGGTGCTATAAATGACACCTTCATGACCTCTGAATGTACACAATGGCTGTCCCACTTCAGGATCCCACTAGATAAAATGTAAACAAATAAAGGGTAGTTGATACACTTTAATATGTGAAGGCAATAAACTGACTTCTATTCTCTAACATTAAAAATATGCTTGTTCTGAGATATACTGGATATGTACTTGAAAAACACTTTTAATTATTGTTGTAATAACACTTGTTTTCTATGCAGCCTTGTCAATCAAGGCTATTTTTAAAACTTAGGCTGCATACTGAGGTACATGTACTCAGGAATAACTCCCACTGGAATAATTCAGACCTAATTTCAAGTAAGCATGCATAGGATGTTAACTCTTATTTTGAAGATCTTCAAACCGGCTTTATTTTTTTAAAACAAGCAATTATTGTCATGAAACAAATATATTGCTTTCCCACAGAATTACTTCCCAGTATAGAAATGTGCATCTTAATTTTGCCAAAATGTGCACCTATAAAACAACTTTAACTTATACATCTCTGAAAACTAGCTGCTTCTCCTGCTGGATTTATGTGCTTGCATGTTCCTATATCATCATATATGAGACTATCACTTTACCCAGATTGAGTTGCAAAAACTATATATTTTCAACACTTTTTATAGAAGATTTTAAAGTTCTGGTTTGATTGTTCTTTTCTTTTTTAAAATTGGGATGCAGTTCTCTCTCTCTCTCTCTGAAAGAAACAGAAAGTAATAAACAGACCAGAGACAGGTAACTTGGCAAGTTGCTTCATTTCTGGTGACTCCTCAATGCAGCTTTCTAATCAGTTACTGAACTGATTTTCTATTGCCTTCTTCCTTGTTTTTTTTTTACTTCCCAGTCTAGCCAATAGCCCTGGAAGTCCCAGATAGTTCCCATATAAGTACCAATCAACAGTGACCCTCTTTAGTTTCAGATCAGCTAGATCATCTATTGAATCATGCTACTCAGAAACACATTTAGAAAGCTTGTGCTTAGTTTAGGCACCAAGAGCCCAGGAAGTAACAACTCCTACCTCATTCCCAATTTCTAGGGAACACTGGGTATAAGGAGATATGGACCAGTAACTGAGTAATGCTCCTTTCCTTTGGATTGGACTGCAATTCCTTTCAGTATTTTCTCCTTGTTCACTTGAAATACATTGCAAGGACACTGCTGACAGATCTCCTGAATTCTATCCTATTGTTCGTTTGTTTTTTTTGGCAAAAGCATTTAACCATTAAGAATTCTTTATTAATGAAGCTGTAGTGCCTGATTCTTTCATACAGGTAGTCCTCGCTTAACAACCATTCATTTGATGGTCCAGAGTTACAATGGCCTTGGGAAAAGTGCTTTACGACTCCTGTAGTCACATGACTGTGATTTGCAACTTTTTTTTTACAATGGCCCTTAAGTGAATCACTATGGCCATTAAGCAAATCACATGGTCGTTAAGCAAATTGTGTGGTTGTTAAACAGACAAAAACATCCATTGGGGAAGCTGGATTTGCTTAATGACCATTGTAAAAAAGGTTGTAAAATCAGCTCCTATTCGCTTAACAACCAAATTGCTTAGTGTCCTAAATTCTGGTCCCTATTGTGGTTGGATAGCGAGGACTACCTTTAATGAACACTATAGAAATAGCCAGCTTGTTACACTTTAACATGATTTACAATGTGACGGGAATGGGATAAAGAAAATGAAACACATTTTCAATTGCAGTGGAGAGTTATTTTCTGAATGCAGAAATGACTTGCTTTTTCCAAGCATAAAACTAGTACAAGGAACAAGATGTACTATAAATCCCCTCCTCAATGTGCTTAGTTTTGTTTGGAAACCATAGAGAACCATAGTTAATAGGGAACTATTAACTATGGCTTCTCCAACAATTGGTGAAGGAGAACCATCTCCCATGTTATCTCAGGATTCAACTACCTCCTGAAGTTGCTTTGTCATATGGGGCATCTCATGCCTTGCTTCATTCAATATCATATTTACTTTCAACTATCAACCACCCTGGATTAATAATTTAAACAACCACATATGCAAGCCTTGATCAATTTGCAGTTTTATTATGTAAAGAAATACATTCCATGACTTCCCACTTGATAAATTAATTTCATTAAGTACTGTAGTTACAGAAACAACTAGATTCCTCACTTTAATTGTCCCATTTTTTGACCAATATTAATTTAAACAAAAGAAAGCAAGGCATCATCAGTCAAAGTAAAGAACAAACAGAAAAACAAACATGTTGAAAAATATTCTGTTAGAATGTTAAACCAATATGCAATTTAAATAACCTGAAGTACACACATACCAACTTTGCTGTTCGATCCCATGATCCAGATATTATTAGCTGTTCTCCTCTGGTCTGACTCCAGTCAACACTATAGACCTGTAAATAGTGGATACACTTTAGTTTGCTAGCACACATTGGATAAGCCGTAATTAGAGGATTTTTCCGTCCTGCCACTAAAAGAATATACTGAATATACTGTATACTGTACAGAGAAATATAAACAATTTATATATCAAGGTTCAAGACTAAAAAATGTAAAACAATAATCCAAAATAAAACTTTTCTCTTTTAATACACATGGACATCAATAATCAACAATTTATAAGGATACACAATACAAATAATTTGTTAGCTACATGGTAATGACACATAAAAATGTGTATGTAGGTATGTGTGTTTATTCAAAAATATATTTGTATATACATACATAGATGTGTGTGTGTATACAAATGTGTGGGGGGGGGTTGGGGCATGCTTTTATTTATTGCAATATAATAACTGTAGTCTTTACCTTTACTTTTTCTTCCTAGGATAGAAAATTAAGACCCACTCTTAACTGTGGTTTTCGAGAATATTTATTTCAAGAATTCTTCTTTTTGCTCAGATGAATGGAACCATTTTATTGCTTGCTACTTCCTGAACTATATTTTTAAAAGCACCGATCCAAACGCTGCTCACTGCTATTTTCTGCCCAGCTATTCTTGGACTCACACATTTCATTTCTATTTTTCTAATACTCTCTTCACTGTGCAAAGAAGACAATCTCCAGTTCAGGAGACAACCACAGTCCCTGTTACAAAA
Source organism: Python bivittatus (assembly GCF_059951505.1). Classification (NCBI taxonomy): domain Eukaryota; kingdom Metazoa; phylum Chordata; class Lepidosauria; order Squamata; family Pythonidae; genus Python; species Python bivittatus. The sequence goes on along the minus strand of NW_028277030.1, from coordinate 71,569,153 downwards.
ACTGGGTTACCACTGCAAATATCCCAGTTCAGATATTCATCTATTATTAGTGTTGTATGGAAAAATTACACAAGCCCAAGGACTATTTCTGACTTCACTAAATGATAAATGTAGCTTCATGACAGGATCCAATTAGTTCTAATGTGGCATGTCAGAATTAACAGCTTTTTTTAATGCATTGTTCAAAGATTGATACTGAAACACCACAATATGTGCTGGACTACTGTCAAAGGATGGTCAGACTAATTTCTGTCCATTTTATCAATTAACTAGGTTTCCCAAAACAAAACTTCAAATATTGCAGGAGAAGAGTCAGAATATTCAAATTTCAGCAACTGAACATATTTCTCAAAAGACTAATATAGCAAGATATTGATGGCAAGCACTCACTGCTTGTGAACCATCACTCCTCTTGCCAAGAGCTGATCCTGATGGGTTGCACTGAAATACTCCTGCAGAATATATGACTCCTGTTTAACATGCTCATTGTAGGCCAGGAACCACCCAAAATAACAATTTAACAGTAATGCTTAAAATATGTGACTCATTTTAAATTCATCTGCATCAATTGACTGCTGCTTTGATCAGGTGAGCCAAAATGCCCAGAGAAATTGCTTCCCTGCTTTTTTCCCTGCAAAGCAAAGTGTTTTGCCCATGCACAGGCATGCCATGACAACAGGAAGCAGCTTATGAACCAGCCACTCATGTTTGAAAAAATATATCAATTATTCAAATAATTTCTTTTGCAACCATACTCGTGAAGCAACACTTTGAAAGGATTTGTACAACCTTAGTCTAGAAACCAGGAAACTGTGAGTTCAAGTCCCCTGTTAGACACTGAAGCCAGGTGAATGACTTTGGGCCAGTCACTCTCTGTCAGCCCTAGGAAAGAGGCAATGGCAAACCACTTCCAAAAAACTTTGCCAAGAAAACTGCAGGGACTAGTCCAGGAGGCAACACTGACTCAAAGGCGCGTGCTTGCACACACACACACACACAATCTTTAGCACTAGAATGGGGAACGTCCAGCTTTGGCAAATACCAACCCTTCACTCAAAAACCCATCACCCTGCCCAAAAGCCTCTTCTCCCAATCACTGCTACCTTCCTTACCCTTTTAGGCTGATTTTCTTCAACATATATTTTCTCCTAAAGAAGAATGTACATGCCAGAAGAGCTTGAGTAAGTGCACTGCACTTAGCTCACGCTTGTTCATTCATTGCACACCTTCCCACTACTCTGCACTTTCCCTGATGAAGTAGGGCACTATGGCCTCATTTGATAATCTCCTCAGAGGAAGAAGGTGAGGAGGCTACCTTGAACAGCCCTCTGAATCAGTTGAGCCAAGCTACACCATATTCACAATTATTAGGCAATTATTTTGACCATATCATCATTTTTATGCATATTTTCCACCTCCAAGCTGTATAAACCTGAATCCTTATTGGATATAAGCATATCAGGTGATGTGTATTTGTGTAATGAGGGATGGTGTGGCCTAAGGAGATCAACACCCTGTATCAAGGTGTGCATAATTATTAGGCAGCTTCTTTTCCTTGGGCAAAATGAGCCAAAAAAGTGATTTAACTCACTCTGAAAAGTCAAAAATTGTAAAAAATCTTTCAGAGGGATGCAGCACTCTTGAAATTGCTAAGATATTGGGGCGTGACCAGAGAACCATCAAATGTTTTGTTGCAAATAGTCAACAGGTTTGAGAAAAAAAGACGCAAATTAACTGCCAAAGATTTGAGAAGAATCAAACATGAAGCTACCAGGAACCCATTATCCTCCAGTGCTGTCATATTCCAGAACTGCAACCTACCTGGAGTGCCCAGAAGAACAAGGTGTTCAGTGCTCAGAGACATGGCCAAGGTAAGGAAGGCCGAAACTCAACCACCACTGAACAAGACACATAAGTTGAAACAGCAAGACTGGGCCAAGAAATATCTGAAGACAGATTTTTCAAAGGTTTTATGGACTGATGAGATGAGAGTGACTCTTGATGAACCAGATGGATGGGCCCATGGCTGGATCATAATGGGCACAGAGCTCCACTTTGACTCAGATGCCAGCAAGGTGGAGGTGGGGTACTGGTATGGGTTGGTATTATTACAGATGAGCTAGTTGGACCTTTTCGGGTTGAAGATGGACTCAAAATCAACTTCCAAACCTACTGCCAGTTTTTAGAAGACACTTTCTTCAAGCAGTGGTACAGGAAAAAGTCTGCATCTTTCAAGAAGACCATGATGTTTATGCAGGACAATGCTCCATCGCAAGCATCGATGTACTCCACTGCGTGGCTAGCCAGTAAAGGCCTCAAAGATGAAAGAATAATGACATGGCCCCCTTCCTCACCTGACCTAAACCCTATTGAGAACTTGTGGGTCCTTCTCAAACGGGAGATTTACGGTGAAGGAAAACAGTACACCTCTATGAACAGTGCCTGGGAGACTGTGGTTGCTGCCACACAAAAAGCTGATCGTCAACAGATCAAGAAACTGACAGACTCCATGAATGGAAGGCTTATGACTGTTATTGCAAAGAAGGGTGGCTATATTGGTCACTGATTTTTTGTTGGAAATGTCAGAAATGTTTATTTGTAAATTCTGACTTGTTTATTATTCTCACTTTTAACAGATGAAAATAAACCAGTGAGATGGGGAATTTTCGTTTTTCATTTAGTTGCATAATAATTCTGCACACTAATAGTTTCCCAATAATTGTGCACACATAGATATGCTCCAAAGAAAGCCAAAACCTCATTTTTACTTTCTTAAATATTCAGGTTTGAGGTTTATTAACATTTTGGATTGACCGAGAGCACTGTAGTTGTTTAATAATGAAATTCATTCTCAGAAATACAACTTGCCTAATAATTGTGCACGCAGTGTATAGCATAGGGCAATGGTTAAAATCCGTCTCTGCTAACCCTCTAACACTGATCTGTTTCCTGCTTCCACTGCCTTTGTTTCAAGTCTCTTACTTTCCTCAAAGGCAATGGGTAACAACACCTAACAGATTTTAAAGACTTTGAGGTTGCCCCTGAATTACATCTGAATAAGAGAGAAAATATTACTTTATCAATTAAGGATGTTAAGCCTGTTTCACTCATCAATGGGAACGGTACAAAGGCAACACCTTTCGTGCTGGCAGAAACAAAAAGCTGTCATGTTTGTTCTGTGGCAAGTGGAGAAAGTCCTATAGACAGGCCTTTGAATTTTTTCATATCAAAATGTGTAACCTGTAAATTAAGAAAATAGATTCTAGAGATGTGTGAAACGTTTGAGGCTGATGCATCTGAACCTTGAAATGTCCTACACCTACCACAGAATGACAAAGGATGTTCCAATGTACAAACAGGCTAATCAAATCTTACTAGTAGTCTATCCTCCAAACTATGAATATTATGAGGTTAGAACAGTTTGATCTCAAGACATTTTGCAGACCTCCAGAGAAGGTATACTTCAGATTGCTTCGAATTTTGGATATTTTAACATTCTAACCTTGCCTTCAACCGTTAATCTTCTTTTATTACTCTAGGGGGTGGGGGTGGGGAGATCAGTACAATTCTACAAAAGACATACAACCTATAAATTCTGCAGGGTAGAGAAAGAAAGTTATGTTTAAGAGAGCCAATAATAAAGAATTCGTATTACATGGCAGAAGTTCATACAGTATAAAAATATCACAATTTATCTCCCTGGAAAAGAAAAAAAATCAGTGTAATTTCTAAATAAGTAGGATTGGAAGAGTTTCCATAGTTATTATAACACTTTAAACAAAGAAATAATACAAAAAAAACCTTTCCATTTTTTCCACAAGAGAACCAACAGAATCATTATGTTACATAATACTCAGAAATAATTTCCACTGCTCTCAGTGGTGCAAAATTGCTACTCAAACAGGTAATGGAAGATTTGTAAAGATAATATATTGCTGGACAGAACACTGCAATTTCCAAAGGAAATTCAGTTTGTTAATTACTATAGATTTTCAGAATGTCATTAAGTCCCTCCAATAGTATTTCTTATTCTTTTTTAGAAAACATTTTTGAATAAAGAAAAGATAAACAGAAGAAACTGGAACAAAAGCAATGGCAGGATAAATAAGAGGAATTATCCAATCACAATTCATAAAAGTGATAGAAGATTCTGGTCCTTCTAAACTTCAACTGCTGTTTTTATTGATTAATCAACAAAGAAGGGTTCCCTTTTGAAGAATCTATCTTGTTATAGAGAAAAGTGACAATATTTAGTTATACCTCTTGAGTGTGTTCTTTGTAGACCTGCAGTGGACCTGCAGGTTTTTCTGTATCCCAGATCTGTAAAGATCCATCTCCACTAGAAGTGACCAGCACATGTTCATTGTTTTCACTCCATGTCACATCAAATAGCCCATCGTTCCAGTCAAAACTAAACCAAAAGTGAATATATTAATTAATGACAAGGGTATAGCATGTAACATAATTGGACACTATTTAAAGATACAAAATTTCACGTAATGGCTAGGTTCACCCAACATAATCCCAAACCAAAAATGTACATTATGACTTAACAGAATGTGTGAATCTAGTCAAAAAAAGGTATGATTATGTGGGACAGGGGAAAACCTGGAATGAAATTTCTAGCAAGTCATGACATTTCACTGAACTACAGCTGACTCGGCTTCACTCATCTTATAGAGAAATTTTGACAAGAAGACAGGAATCCCCATAGATTCCACCCTGACCTTCTTGGATTCTTTTTTTAAACTATGAATGTATTGAGGGGTTTGATGACACACTTTTAACATTCAGCATTTTAAAAATTAGTTTGCAAGAAACAACCAGTGCTGAGAGAACTTTTCATGAAGAAATTCTTTACAAAAAATTTTTGAGCAGAAACTGACTGTTTTTTGCAGCCAAGTATACTGTGTTTCTAGCAAATGAAGCAACTGTCTTTAGGGATAGTATTAGGAATACCTAGGGACCATATTACAAACTGATTTTGCCAGATGTTAACCAATCTGCAATTTCACCTCCTTGCATGATGTTGTTAAACTGCTTGGCAATGAGTGGGTGCAGACCAGTCAGATGTTTAAACAAAAGACATGCAGTTCATCTTCACCTGGTGCTAATTCTTGATCTTCTTTGTCCTTTTCTCCACCATTTCTGCTGTTATTACAAGTTCTTTCATTTCAGCTTCTTTTTTATTCTTATTCACCTCCTTTATCCAAGCTGCATTCTTGTATTTCTTTCGGTTGTCCCATAGCTTTGCCCAGAACTGCAATGTTGCTTCTTTGTCACATGCTGACCGGTTCATTGTAGTCTCTCCATTGATGGATTGGTAAAAACATTTCTGATTCGACTGAAATTGGAGATTCTGCCCATAGTGTGCAATTCGAGCTTTGTATTTGCTGATCTTTTTGGCTATGGCTATTATTTGCTGCTTTATTATTTCCAATGCTTCTTTGATCTTCCTTGTTTCTAGGTGATATTTCTTGATCACGTATTCTTTGGTCTTCTTGTTCTTCAGCTTCTTTTCTTTCATCTGTTCTAGTTTGCTTGCAAATGCTCATCTTATTTTCCAACCTGATCTTCTATTTTAGTGGTGCACTGTTTGGCTTTTTTTCTTGTTTGTTGATTTTGCATCCAAGGTATTCAGCTATAACTGCAGCCATGCTGTACATTAGTTGGTTTGTTTCTTGTGGTGAGCTGGTGCTTATATTTGATATACAGTATTGGCATCTTTGAATACTTGTGCTGTTTCTTTGTAACAAGCTTCAATGCAGGCAACCTTATTCTGTTCTTTTTGTGCTGTTCTAGATGATCAGTTATTCTTTGCTTCAATTCCTCTTGTTTTTTAGTTAGAGGCCTTTGTTCTTTCTGAGGAGAAGGCAGAGGAGAAGGTGCCTGGTTTGGGAATAAAAATGATTCAATAGCTATGCTGGCTTCCTCTACTGCCAACGCCCCCTGGTTTGCCCTTACAGTCTGAGCTACTTCTGTCAAGGCTTCAATTTCTTTGTCCTGGGTAGATCTTTGGAGTTCTTCCAATTTTACTTCTGTGAATACTTTATTTTGTATTAGAAATCAATGTTGATCTGCTAGCCTCTGTTATTTCTGATTCTGGATTTTTTTTTTCCAGAACTGGTACATTCTTTTCAGATATTCTCTTCTTGTTGGACTTGATTTGTAGTAGAACATTATTTCTTTGTTTTCAGTCTTCGTATATTTGTGACAGGTAAACAACTTTTCTTCCAGTAGTCCTGTAGCTGCCAGCCCTGGTTGCTCAGCCAACAGTCCTGAGTCCTGTAGCTCACTTGTCACCAGATGTCCAGGAACTAGAACATCTAGTATGGTCCCTGATGACCCAGGTAACAACCAATCGGTATAGGGTTTTGTAAATTACATCTCACTATATTGTTTATGGTAGAGACACTCTTCATCTGACTCCTCTGATGAGACCTGTCCAGTACGGTTGAACCTCTGGCATAGCTCTCATCCTCCTTGGAGCATACAAGCCCCATAACCACGTCAAGGTAGTGCCTCACTGAGGGTTGTTGTTGTTATTATTATTATTATTTACAGTATATTTGATGGAAAACCCCCTTCAGTTTTAATGAAGAGAATATATGCCCTAAATGTTACCCAAACAACTTTGTCATTATAACTTCAGATCTCAGTTTGGGGACATAGTCATGCACAAGGTAGTATATGGACCCATATTGCCAAGGCTAAGGCAGGAGTGTTGATTGATAACACAAGTCGATGGGAATGTGCATCCACATAGTTTACTGAATACTATATTCTATTAAATTAACAGTGTAAATTCTATTAAATTTAGCAGTGTAAGTACATTTGATACAGTTACACTGTTTTATAAAACTACATCAGAATATCTAATTCCAAAAACATAAAGATTATGCAACAATTATTTCTATTACAAAAGAACAAAATACTACCTCCTGAAAAGATGAAGTCCAGATTCATTTTGTTCCAATACTACTAGAGTTCCACAACCTAAGACCGAAGACAAAATCAACACTGAAAAAATGGTCTATAGTATAATACGGACTAAATTAGAGTAAGATTCTTGAAAACTGCTGAACTTCGGGAACCTTTGCCTTATAACCTTGTCAAACTATATCTACTTAGCATAGAATTGCTACTCTGACTGGCAGTGCTTTTCTAGGATATGAGAGGTGTTCTTCATCACCCACCTATTTAATTCTTTTAACTGAAGATGGGGCCTGTTATATGCAAATTATGTGCTCTACCATCTTCCTTTTCCAAAAGATATGTAGGATACATTGGCACTTAATGCTAAGCTCTAATGAATTTTCCAGTTAATAAACTTCCAGAGACTACATATAAAAATGTAGCATGGATTGTTAAGCAGAATCAGTATTGCCTTTTACTGTCTTCAAAGTTGGAGTTTCAAAAACCATTTTGAAAGTTTGTGATGGGAAAAAGAAGGATGGATTTCCAAATAAATATTTGGAAAAATTATTTTTGACTTTAGGGTTCAGAAATGTAATGGTCATAATCAATTTCAGATATAGTTTAAAGTAATGTAGACATGACCTTAGGAAAAAGGAACGGGTGAACTGTTAAGGGAAAAGAAATGGCAACTCAGTCCTGGGAAAGTGGAACAAGTGAGAAAGAAATTCAAGCCCACTTTGATTCTATTTGGTATAAGAGGAGGCAGAGGGAAACCAATAGGCTTTCAACATTCTATTATTTTACCCTACAGCAATAGCATGTCTGGAATTCTTGCAGTATCTGGCCTACCTTGAAGGAGTGACATATAGATCCAATGATTATCATAAACAGTGTAACTATATATCTAATTGTATACTTATTCCATATCTAAAATGGAGGTGCACTACCTGAGGCCCCATGGTTGTATGCAACCCCCAAATGCTTCACATGTGGGTCCAGAACCTATTCAAAAGTTGTCACCATCACTAGGAGAAAATGATTAAATACATGACAGGGAACTACCATATTAACTCTATTTAGCTGATTTAATTTTAATTAAATAGAAATTAATCATTTCCTTTTCATCCTTGTCCTACCCACTTTTTGGATCGTAGTCTCAAGCACACCACTCAAATGTCAGATATGGGAATGCCTTTTTCCTAAGTATTTACCCAAAAATTTCTGTTATCTTTGGAGATTCACTTCCAGGCACTATACCACCAAACATGAAGATAGTCCTCAACTTACGATCATTTGTTTAGTAACTGTTCAAAGTTACAATGGCACTGAAAAAAGTGACTTACAACTGGTCCTCGCACTTATGACTGTCACAGTGTCCCAGCGGTCACATCACCAAAATTTGGGCACTTGGCAACTGGCATGTATTTACAACAGTTGCTGTGTCCTGGGGTCATGGGATCACCATTTGCGACCTTCCCAGACTTCCAAGAAGTAAAATCAATGGGGAACCGTATGATTCACCAAACGGCCATGTGAGTTGCTTAACGACCATGTGATTCACTTAACAATCACCACAAAAAATGTAGTAAATTGGGTGTGGTCATGTGATGCCTTGCTTAATGACTGCAGCACTTAACAATGAATTTTCCAGTCCCTATTTTGGTTGTAAGTTGAGGACTACCTGTAGCTAGGCTGGTGGCTATAAGGAAACGAAGCTTTTCAATATTAGATTTACAAGGAGGCATACTGAATAAAACTTGTATATTTTCCCAGGCATTCTAGATGTTAGTAATCCAGACTATTTATTTATATAATTTAGAAGCCATCCATTTCCAAACAACATTGGGCAATTTAAAAATAAGAAAAATTTAAGGAACAGATCATAGATTGATTATAGATATAGAAGTTGGATATGAGGAACACTGGACCTACTTTATATGCAATCCCAATTTTCTCAATCATATTGGACATAATCAAATTACCAGCACAGCACTATAATGAACCATGCATTTGTTTATGATGCATGTTGGTTTAGCTGAATTTTTTTCCACTGAACATATGGCAAAAGAAGTTTTAACCATTTTTTCATGGTTTTCTGTTTTTACAGAAGGGAACATTTTTGCTTGTACCTTCTTCCTTCCAACTGGGTGTAACCTGAAAGCACAGCACCCAGGAGAGCCTCTGCAGTCTCTTCCCACGCAAGGACTGTGTATACATCATGGCTTTCACAAGCCATTCCCCTTTCCCCCATTTTTTGCAATCTCTGAGTTAATCTATTAAAAATACCGCCCTAATGTGGATCTGTGCATATTACACTTGAAGACTCCCAGTTAATTTTGGACCAGCAACAGCACGTATGCATTTCTATTCTGTGTCCAGATGAACTTTTAGTAGCTCGGTTACAGACCGGTTAAATGCAATCTAAGGCTGCAATCCTAGTCACCTAAGAAGTAAATCCCATGAAACCGAGGAATGGCCAGCAAAAGGGCGGAGGGGGGGCGGGAACAGCTTCTATCCAAACTAGGTCATTATCTTGGCGAAGCGCCTCAAACACGCACGCGGGCTAGAGCCTGCAGCAGCATTGCCTTTGACAGTACCAGTCTGCTCCACACAGCAAACCGTCCTCTCCTACCACCCTGACGCGACAAAAGAATCAAGGCAGCAGAAAGCGATTCTGAAGGTTGCTGCTGCCGCCGCCACCACTTCGCCCGCGCCACCTGCTGCCGTTTCACCTGCAATCCCGTAATACTGCGAGGTAGCGCAGGCCAAACGCCCCGGCAGGTACGGCGAAAACTCTACTGCGTAGCCGTGGCGGCCGGGCAAGCGGAAGGCCTGCGCCCTCAGGAGCTTCCCTAGCGTTTCTCCGCCGCTGCGGCTCATGGCCTCACCGCCTGCTCCGAGCTTGTCTGCCTGGCCGCGGGGAGGCAGCTACCCGTGGGCGGCTTCAAAAGCGCCCGCTCCCTTCCTCGTTTCCCCGCCCCCTCGGATGGGCGGAACTGGGGGAAAGAGCTGCCGCCGCCATGATTGTTTTGGGCCACAAGCCTCTCTTCCGAATGTCTCCTTGCGAGTCAGACTTCCGGTTCCAGAGCGCCCTTGCTCGAAATCGCTTCGAGCGGAGGAGACACGCGAGAAGTGAAGCTTCTCAAGATTCGAGGTTTTCTTTTGAAGTACAGTATTGGTTTGCAGCATTCCTGCCTTCCAATGCAACTTGTAGAAAAGAAATGACAGGAGTATGTTTTCACAATGCGCTCAAGCTGATTAATGACAACTCATTTTTTGGATTCCCATAATGCATTAAATTATAAACTAACCCCACAGACTGGATTTGTCCAATATGCTAAGCCAAAAAACTAACCATAATTGAAACTAACCAAGATGAATTAGTTTGTGCACATGAGACAACAACGTCTTTAACTGAGGTGGTTAAACGTGTTGTGCAATGATAAGGTGTTCGTTGACTTTATTTACAACGTTTTATACTGCTTTTCATTAAGATGGATTATAGTGTGGTTTATAAGGGTAAGATAACAAATACATAAAACCACAGATGAATGCTTGTTTTTGGCCCATTTAAAACACACATGCAGTAAATTGTAATGTCAAAGCATATTGCAATAAAATCTTTAAGGACATCATTGCACGCTCCTTTCTGTAAGCCTTCAATTCTGACAGTATACAGTTTTGAAAAAAATGTTAAATGCATCTTTAATCTTGACTTATTTTGGAAATTAATAAATATATTCTAAAATCTTACTGACATCAATCTAAAATGACAAATTAAGAGTTCCTATATTGAAATTATGTTCTCTCATATCCATTCTTTCCCTGATAACTTAGTATCATAGAAATTTGGCGGTGATACTATACTTTCATTTACTCAAAGATCTACAGTAGTTGATTATAAACAATTAAGACTTTAATAAAAACACTGCATTAATAGTAGATAGAATATTCATTTTAACAAATAGGTACATCAACAAAATTCCACCCAAGTGTAATGACAGAATTATTGTCACCCGGACTACAAGCATCTGTTTCCTTTTATAGACTCACTGCTAATTGAATAGACTGAAATTCTATCCAAGTGTCCCACTCCTCTTTATTCCCCATCTGCTCTTACATAAGAAAGTTCTTCATTTGCATTCTACTAAAGTAACAAACTCTTATTTCACAGAGGGTGGAGGTTAACAGATCTGTTATAAATAATTACTGATCAACAACTACATATCCTTTTTCTATTAATCATTACTTCAGAAAGCTTAAGAAAATAACAATTAAACTTCTAAGGTAGCAGACATAGTCTGGTTTGCACAAGTTGTTGGCTAAAATGAGGTTGCCTAACTTGTGGCTCAGCATGTAATGTGAGTGAATCTGGCCAGTGTCATGTGCAAACTTAGTGTGCACCTGCATTAATTCAGTTAACATATGTATTGTGAGAGCACAATCTGTACAACCCTATCATGTGAGTAAGCTCATATTTTTATATAATATAAATCAAATAACTCACATAATAAAGTTTTATTATTAACTGCTCAACAAGAGTCAGTAGTGATCAAAATATGCTAAAGCTTTTGCAACATTGATGTTAAAGCTGACAAATAATTCTATATAAAAGCCAAGACTATATTTATTAGCCCATAGAACTTTCTGCATGGATGAGCTATCAGTGGAATCATTACTGCATAGATAAATAATAAAGATGCCTGAAAGTTTCAGGCTTACTGCGTAGGTAGCTGAAAGATAAATAGGATGAACAATAAGGTTTTGCAGAGAAGTTACATAATCTAAAAGCACCCATTTGGCTATGTAAGTGCATATTTTGATCAGGTTTATTAAAAGTAATGGCTGGAAAAAGCCATAATAAGTCTAAAAATATACACTTGATATGTGATATACTGCACTTGATATTCTGTTCTATTGAAACACTTGATACATGTCATGAATCTAGTATGTGACCTTGCTGTCGGAAAAAAGGGGAATAAAGAGTTTTAAATTTATTAGTAGTTCCAAAGTACATTAAGGTTACATCTCTCTAGCTAAAATATCCTCAAAAATCAGGAATTAATGTGTGTGGTGGAAATTTCTGCCAGATCACAGGAAAGCTCCCCAAGTGCCTGCTGGAAACCCATAGGAGTCTTTCTTTCTTTCTTTCTTTCTTTCTTTCTTTCTTTCTTTCTTTCTTTCTTTCTTTCTTTCTTTCTTTCTTTCTTTCTTTCTTTCTTTCCTGAATTTCAGCGATTAAGATGAATGTTTTTCCTAGAATGATGTTTTTGTTTCAGACAATACCTGTTTTGACAATGGATGCGCCATTTAAACAGTGACAGAAGGATACATCTAAATTTGTGTGGCAGGGGAAAAAAACCACAAGTTAAATATAAGGTGTTACAAGATGCAAAGGAAAGAGGAAGATTCAGCTTACCTGATTTGAAACTGTATTTTGCAGCTTGCTGTTTGATTTGGATGAATGAGGATGTGGCTGAGAAACAGAAGGCTCTTGGAATTAGAAGAACATGATCTGAGATTTGGGTGGCATGGATATTTGTGGTATGACAAAATCAAGGTTAATGTGCATTTTAAAAATCTTTATGTTAGATGTGCCATGCTGAGAATATGGAATAGATACAAACCCAGGTTGTGTCTGAAACACCTTTGTGGCTCTCAGCACAAGAAGCGTTTTATAGATGAGAAATAATAGGCAAACACAAATGGCTAACTTACTAGATACTAGAATTTTGTCAAGGGGAATGCAAAATAAAATCAAGAGAAGAACTGGTGGCAGAGAGATATAGTTGTCAATGTTTTTCTTATTTACAATTATTAGAAAGATTTAAAGTACATAAAAGAATTTATGGTTTTGAACAATGTAAGACCGAGTTTGAAATAGTATTGTGTACAAATGATGAAATTTGAAACAGAAGAACAAGTGAAAGAATGGATGATAAAGTGGGCTAAAATTTTTGGATAGAATATACAGATGGGAAAATATGTGATTGAAAGGATTGAAATTTATATTGTTATAATCTTAAAGAGAATTTTTATAAAATGATGTACTGTTAGTATATGTCACTAGAGAAACTGTCAAGAATGTATAAAGGCACTTCAAATTTATGCTGGAAATGTGAACAACAAGAAGGGACATTTTATCATGTTTGGTGGATATGTAAAAAAGCTAGAAAATTCTGGATTCAAATACATACACTGATTCAGAGGATTTTAAGGATTAATATACAATTGAAACCAGAGCTTTTTCTTTTGGGAGTGATGGCCAAACAGTTGGAAAAAACTCATGGAACTTTGTTTTTGTATGCACAAAGATGGAAAGATACCCACAATGGAGGAATGGTTGGTGAAGATGGTGGAACTTGCTGAGATGGCCAAATTTACTTCTTTGATCAGAGAAAAGACAATATCTACATTTATTGCTGACTGGAAACCCCTTAAGAACTTTTTGCATGAAACAGAAAAAAGATGATGGCTGGTGTGGGTCTTCCGGGCTGTGTGGCTGTGTTCTTGAAGTTTTGTTTCCTAACGTTTCACCAGCACCTGTGACAGGCATCTTCAGAGTGCAGGAGCACAGACAAGAGCAGTTCTCTCTGTGCCCAGGGTGATATGACCCTTTTTGTGGGTATTTATAGAGATCGGGGGGGGGAAGGGGGGATTGGGGGTGTGTGGGGGTTGGGTTACTGAGTGGCTGCTTGTTTTGGTGTCAGAATATGTGTGTATCTTCCTGGGGATTAGGCAGGGTTTTTTCTTCTATTGAATTGTTAACGAGGGGCTGCTGGGGGTGATTAGCAAGTTCATTGTGTGAACTGTTCACATGTCCTGGTGGTTGAGCTGAGTTCATTGACCTTTTGCAGGCTGTATTTTTCAGGATTGGTAGCCAGGTTTTGTTGATTTTTAGACTCTCCTCTTTTTTTTATTGAAACTGTGCTGGTGTTTGTGAATCTCAATGGCTTCCCGGTATAGCCTGGTATAGTGGCTGTTGGTGTTGTCCAGTATCTCTGTGTTTTCAAATAGGATTTTGTGTCCAGTGTGCTTGAGAGCATGTTCAGCTACTGCAGATTTTTCTGGTTGCTGTAGTCTGCAGTGCCTTTCGTGTTCTTTTATCCTGGTATGGATGCTGCGTTTTGTGTTCCTGATGTATACTTGCCCGCAACTGCATGGTATGCAGTATACTCCTCGGCGGTGAGGGGATCCCTTTTGTCTTTTGCTGATTTTAGCACTTCTTGTACTTTTCTGGTGGGTCTGAAGATTGTTTGGAAATTGTGTTTTTCCATCAGTTTTCCCATGCGGTCTGTGACTCCTTTGATATAGAGCAGAAATACTTTGTTGGTGGGTGGCTGTTTTTCTTCTTCAGTCGCATGTTGTTTTCTTGGTTTGATGGCTCTTTTTATTTCATTTTTGGAGTAGCCATTCACTTGTAGGACCCAATTAAGGTGGTTAAGTTCAGAGTTTAGGAATTGGGTTTTGCAGATCCGATTGGCACGATCCATGAGGGTTTTGATAATGCCTCTTTTCTGACGTGGGTGGTGGTTGGAGTTTTTGTGTAGGTACCGGTCTGTGTGGGTGGGTTTTCTGTAGACTTTGTGTCCTAATTTGAGGTCTGGTTTGCGTATGACTGTGTCTAGAAATGGAAGTTGGCCGTCCATTTCTTTTTCCATGGTGAATTGTATATTGGGGTGGACGCTGTTTAGGTGGTTCAGGAACTTCTCTAGGTCTTCTTCATCCTGACTCCAAATTGCAAAGGTGTCATCCACAAATCGGAACCAGACTGTTGGGGTAGCGGGTGCGGTTTCTAAAGCCCGTTTTTCAAAATGTTCCATGTAGAAATTTGCTACGACTGGGCTCAGGGGGCTTCCCGTGGCGACACCGTCCATCTGTTCGTAGTACTCATTATCCCATAGGAAGTAACTGGTTGTTAGGCAGTGCTGAAATAAGGCTGTTATGTCTTCTGGGAAGATCTGTTTGATGAGTGCCAGGGTGTCCCTCACTGGTACCTTGGTAAACAGGGAGACCACGTCAAAGCTGACCAGTTTGTCCGTGGGGTTGAGTTTCAGGGTGCTGATTTTGTTGATGAAATGTCCTGAGTCTCTGATGTGGGCTGGAGTCTGTCCAACATGGGTCTGTAGAAGGGTGGCCAGATGTTTGGATAATTCATATGTCGGGGAGCCAATGGCACTTACGATGGGTCTGAGTGGGATCGAGTCTTTGTGGATTTTGGGGAGTCCATATAGTCTGGGTGTACTTACGATGAACTTACGATTTATGGTTTTCTTGATTAGACAGAATAGATTATAGAAAGAGTTATGTTGTAAACATAGAGGAAGAGGTAGATTTATAATTGTACTCATAACTGCTGTAAAGAAGATCAAAAGCTGCTACTTTGTATCTTTTTTCTTTATTTTCTATTTTTCTTTTACTTTTTTCCTTCCTTGCACTTTTAGCTTTCTCCTTGATTTCTTTCTTTCTGTTCTTTTTCTTACTTTATTAGTTTGTATTAGTTTTTATCATCTTTTAAAAAAATCTTTAATAAAGTTATACAAAAAAGAGGAGTCTTTATTTATTTATTTGTGAAATTACTAGGCTACCCAGCTCCAAAATGGTTGTGGCTGGCTTTACACAGTTAAAAAGAAAACAAAATTATAAATGTGTATATAAAATGAACACACTGAATTACAGTATATAAAAGCACAGCAGTCATCTGGAGTAACAACATAAATATTTGAACATCATCCCCCAGCTAAAAGGGGCCCACCCAAAATATCCTAACCCCAAGGCCTGGGGAAAAAATGGTTTTTAGAGAAAAAAGGTGGAGGCCATGAAGTTCTTGATGGAGATGCTGTTCCAAAGAGTAGGTACAATGACAGAGAAGGCCCACTTCCTGGGTCCCACTACATTACATTGTTTAATTGGTGGGACCCAAAACAAGCTGACCTTGTTAGAACAAACAGGATGGGCAGACACAATGGGAGTCAGGTGATCCCTCAAATAGCTAAGCCCTATACTGTACCATGTAGGGCTTTATAGCTGATCACCAGCACCTTGAATTATACCCTGAAACCAACTGGCATCTGATACAACTCACTTGGCATAGAAGTTATATGAGCATAGCAAGGCTTGCCCAAGACTGCCTGTAATGGGCCACTCTAACTGATCTCCCCCCCCCCCGCAGAAATTAGTAGTTCCACTGAATTTCAGGATGATCTGAAAGTGATCTGACCACGAAAAAGGACTCACTAGATCACTCTGGAGCCACTTGTGTGAGTCAGCATTAATTGCTTTGAAAAAGCCTATGGTTGCCATGGAGGCCCTGAAATTCTTAGCCACTTCTAACAATCTCAGAGCGCGATGATTGAAATCTTCCAGTCCCATCACTGTGAAGGAATCAAAAATAAGTTCACCAGATTGAGAAGCTCAGGAGGGCTTTTGCACCGCTTCAGGTTGTGTACCAGTTATGCCCCTTCCTGGATTGGGATGCCCTTCAAACGGTCACTCATGCCCTTGTTATCTCCCAGATAGACTACTGCAATGCGCTCTACATGGGGCTACCCTTGAAGAGTATCCGGAAGCTTCAGCTGGTCCAGAATTCAGCCGCGTGAGCTATTTTTGGAGTCCGAAGAAGGACCCATATAACACCTTTGCTCTGTGAGCTGCATTGGGTACCAGTTTGCTTCCGGGTCCAATTCAAGATGTTGGTTATCACCTTTAAAGCCCTACATGGCATGGGGCCAGGCTACCTGAGGGACTGCCTCGTCCCCACGATTTCAACCCGTCCCACCTGATCTTACGGAGAGGGCCTGCTCCGGACCCCCTCGGCAAAAGAACTCCAACTAGGGGGGTCCAGAAGGCAGGCCTTCTCTGCTGTTGCCCCCGCCCTTTGGAACATCTTGCCCCCGGAGGTGAGACAGGCCCCCTCACTCCTGGCCTTTCCAAGGGATTTGAAGACCTGGCTCTGCCATCTGGCCTGGGGCGGGGAGGGAGGTTGTCAGAAATGGGGTTGGCTAGCCCCCTAGAGGCCTAGTGTGGCTTCCATCGCCCTCTTGGATTTTTTTTCTCTTCTTTCCATCTGTGTAGATGTGTTTGTCTTTTTATACATTTTAATTATGTATTTATTTGTTTTAATTTGCTGTAAACCGCCCAGAGTCCCCCATCGCAGGGAGGTGGGCGGGGATAAGCCAATAAATAAATAAATAAATAAATAAAAGCACTGGGCAGCAAGGTGGGTGATATCCCAACTGCACTCCTAACTTATCCATAGAACCTATTTTCAGACACAGGAACTCACATCTAATCACCTGTAGAGCAGAGCATCTAGTCACCACAAACGTCTTTCAGAAAATCATTACTACTTCATCCCTCTGGTCTCAAGAGTCACAGCTGCTGCAGCACCCAAAATCCAGTTAAGTAAATTTTGGACAAGGCAATATCTCCTCCCTTCCCCCTCCCCCCCCCCCCCCCATCAACCAACCAGGTTTCAGTAATACACACCAGGTCCACTCTCTCTACAATTAAATTGTGGGCTTACTACTAGTGGAATTCCTCAGGCCCTGCAATTGTTGTGTTGGGATTCCTTTAATTATCAGGCCTGGTTGCCTTTTGGTTTTTGTCATTTTTATCTGGCCTTGCTATGGGGATGGGGTGTGTGTATGTATGGCTGTTTTTATTTTAGTCACCCATTGTCAGTTGAGGGGGCAGCTCTATAAATTTGAGAAAATAAATGAATAAAAATAAATTTAGCAGCATTTATCTATGGTTGAGCTGGAATTTGAAAGCATATCAGAAATTGATAATTGCTGTGATCATTGGACACAGGATTGGTTTCATACATCACTTTGAACTATAATCTGATTTGCTTTTGGTTCAGTGTTCTGTTTGTTACCCAGCCACTCTGAGTTGTGAACCAGGATCTATGGCATAGCAGTAACACTGCACCAGTGACTTCCAAGAAGGTTTCCTCAAATTCCTTTTTTTTAATTTGTGAAAAAATTGAATGGGAACTCCAACATCTTGGAGAACTATCAGAATTTTGCAAGATTTGGCAATCTTATGAGATCTAAACAAATTTTATTTTTTTGTAAAATAAATGTATTTTGGTGCTCATGCCATTGTGTAATGTCTTACTACTCACCTGAAGTATGGATAATCCCTAGTATGAACCAGGCCACTATAGCTTGCTGTGGTTAAACAAACCATGGCTTAGCATGATTTCTTAGGTTATATTGCCAAACTAGACCTTTACTAATGCAAATAAGTAATCTTTTGAACACCGGTTTATGTCAAACAAATTCACTTTTCCATCAAGCAAATTTGTCATCATAAGCTTCAGTTTTTAACTTTTTAAAACACAAAATAGGTATATTCTTGCAATCATCCGTATGATTTCTGATCTGTTTGTCTTTATTTTTAGGTTACCAATTACATCATCTGAAGATATATCAAGGGATCTTATCTCAGGAGGCACAAGCGGCAATGTTTGTTTTATTGCAGGAAAAGACTTACGGAGATTATATTGTGAAAAGAAAAAAAGTGAAAAGAAACTCTTCTAATGAAACTTCCATTTATTTTTATATCCTTATAAGTTTCCCAATTATTCAACTGGTTTTTGAAATGAAAATACACACTTTTAAAAAGATATGTATTCCGAAGTGGGCATATTTGAGGTAAGGTAGTATATGTGATGGTGCAAGGGAGCACAGAGATCACCTTGGAGAAAATAAGCAGCGACTGTTAGGAAAACATGACCTGACTCCGGGAAAATAAGGAAGTAGGAGAAAGAAACTAAAGATTGCCCTGCCTTGACTCCCTTTGGTATAAGAGGGAGGGAAGAAAAAACACAGTCAAGATGTTATTATAGCCTATGTCAACAGAGTGGAGTTCCAATATTTATTGTGTTTGTTTCCTGACCTGGCCTATCTTGGAGGGCTGACAGATACCCATCTCTCTTTCTAATTAGTCAGCCAGTGCTTTAAATCCCAAGAGCCATTATATCTAACCAGGATGAGGCACTCCTTCCAATAGAAATAAATGATAGTCCTGTTCAGATACCTTATTTTCACATTGCCCTAACCAGTGTGCAGTACTGTGTTATATAGCAACATCCATTACATGGACATGTCAACTAGCTTCACCATGAATTTAGTGGGAATGGAGCATTTCTAAAGGCTAGAATGTGGAGTATGTGGTTCCATGCATGGATACATACAGCTTATTATATAAAGGCTCCATTCTTGAGAAATTTTATATCAGGCTGCTTAGCACTACACATGTTGACACTGGACATGTGACTACTTAGCACAGCTCCATTCCTCGCTTATCAGCATACAGATGTAATGACTGAAGGGCTGTCGTTGCTAGGACATTATATATCCTCTGCCTCATCTAGAATGGGCCAGAAAGAACTCATCCAGCTGAGAAAGGGTTAAGGGTGCCTGTTAAGACTATCACCCTACCTGGAAGCTCCCTGCCAGTCCTCTAATCTTCCAGGTGTTGCTTTTTACTTGCCCATTGGATGTACAGTAAATAGTTACAGGTGAAAAGAAAAAAAAACAGAAATATCTGTGTAAGTTGTTTTCTCCAGTTGAGTAAATACAAGTGGAAGTTGGCACTACCTTGAAATGGATACTGTCATTTGTTCCTGTTTGCTGCAATGCAGGACAGAGCCACCAAACCAGCCCCATAAGAAAGCAATCTTAAACGATTAATTTTGTCTTAAACAGAGAAAATACTGCCTGCTTTGCCATTTATACCCAAAGAAAGAAATTGGTACTTATTTTTAGTGCCAGCAGCATAATGGAAATAGAGGAAGTCAGTTTTTTGGACTTATGGGGATTACAACCCACTGGGAGAGTTGGTTGATAAGTGTTTATGATTCATTATTTTAAAATTGTTTAGATATGTCATTAATATTTATGTGGATGTATATATGGTTGGGTATAAAAAGAGAGCAAGTGCAATAACTGGTTTATCCAAGTCAAAGGAAATCAGTTAACAAGGCTAGTAGAGTTCTTGCTTTTAATATTTTTTTTTGGATTTCTATCTCCTGTTTTTATTTCAGCTGTACTTTAAATATCTTTTAATGATTTCCCCCCTTCATTCTTTAAAAAATCAGTATTTGTGATCTGGCTAGCTTTTTAAAAAATCTTCAGCTGCCTTTTTTTTTATTTAAGAAATCTCTGGAAGTGACTATGGTTGCCTTTTAAAATTTAATAAATAAGTGGGCTTTGTTTTGCTTTTTTAAAAATTAAAAATATCTGTCGCTTTCCTTGCTCTGTGGTTTTCATTGCCTTTTGAATTTCTGTCACAATATTATACATAAATTGTTACCTGTCTCAGGTTACCTTCTGTGCATAACACTGCAACCATATAAACGTGATCCCAAAAGAATTACTGTATGAATCTCTCTCATACACTCACACATTCTTTTTCGGATCTTAAAGTTACTTGCTCTAGTTTACTTTTCTGAGAAGCCAGATTTGTGATGCTAAATTCCTGGATCAGAAAAAAGTAATTCTAAGCTATGGATTATCTTTCAACTCTGCCTTTCCTGAGGATCAGGTAGTTGCTGTGGATTCAAAAGGCAGCTTTATATCTTGCTGTGTGTATCTTTCCTTCCCTGAAAACTTAGTTTTTCTCCAGACATTATTTTTTCCACCAAAGCTGAATGTATTTATTTATACTCAACTCAGCCAAATTTTAAAAATCCTACAGTGACTCATAGAATCAATGCTAAGACAGTTCCTGCCTTCAGATTTGCAATCCAAAAGACATGGCAGAGAAAAGGGGAAGTGTAGGAAGAAAGAGTAGGCCATTGTTTACCAAGAAGCTTTTCTCTAGAAGTATTAATACTTCTGAAAGATCTCAGTCAAGTTCCTTGTTTAAAGAAAGACGTGGAAAGTTGAGACGGTAGAGATTGCATTCTCCTTTTTCTAGTGCATAACAGGTCCAGGGTTCAGTAACAGAATCTAACCACTGCTAGTAGGACGTGATTCCTTAGGGTAGTTAGATATTAAGATTGCAATGCATTTTACTTAATGTACAGTATATTTAGGCATTTTTAAAAGAGGATTAAATAATGGCAACTAGTTGGCTCCCTCTATCACGACTCGCCCACCCCTTCTTACCACCTCTTGCAAAATGTTACCATTCTTGCATGAAATCTCATGAGATGTTGGTGTTCTTTATTTTGCCCATTTAATTCTTATCTGTTTTATATAAATAAAGTTTGGAGATCTGCAGATGCCATCTACAAAGTTCACGTGTATCCATATACCCAAAGGTGCTGTACTGTTGACCTCTGGCTTCCATAATAGTGCTCAAAGTATTTTAAAAATAGTGTACTGATTTGCATAATGAAAAATGTTTGCCATTGTTTGGGATTCGGTTGACTGAAGCAAATTCTTTTCCATGTTTTTCTACAGAGCCAAAATTTATCATCTAAAGTCCCCCCCTCCCCACTAAATAAAATTAGAAGAAAGAGCCTTTTCAGTGAGGGGTGGGGGCATATATGGAAGGCCCTCTTTAGAGAGGCTGATCAGGTGTCATCGTTTTTTTTTTATTATTCCAGATAAACATTATATTTAAAAACTCTTTCTATTGGCTGGTTCTGCATATTGTATTGACTTTTTTCGTTTTATTGCTGGCTTGGTCTTAGGCTACATTGTTATTAGTGTTCATTCTTTGGTATTTTATGTGTTTACATAGATAGATAGATAGATAGATAGATAGATAGATAGATAGATAGATAGATAGATAGATAGATAGATAGATAGATAGCAGCCAGACAGTTCCAGTTACTAGGTGAACTATATGGTAATAAATGAACAACATTTGTGTAGAATCATAGAGCTGGATGAGGGTAATCTTTTGCTCAGTGCAACAGTCCAAATCAAAGCAACCTTGGCTGTCTTACCTCTACTGGAACACATCCAACCTATTGTCTCTTTAGGTAATTGGTTCTGCTGTTGAACTGCTCTTAATAATTAAAAAAAAAGAAATAAAAATTCCTAATATTGAACTAGAATTTGCCTTCATGTAACTTTAATCCATAATCTTTTTATTTATTCTATTTCCTACACTCTAGAATGATAGAAGATCAAGATCTGTTCTCTGTGCGATAGCCTTTCAAGTATATGAAGAATGCTGCCATATTCTCCATCAGTCTTCAGTTTCAAATCTAAACTAATTTCACCATCTCTTGGATTTTATTGTATTTAATAATTGTATTTTATATTTGTATTAGTTATGTTTTTACTGATTTTAAATTGTTTTGTTGTAAACTGCCCAGAGTCCCTCCTTGTGGGGGAGTTAGGCGGTGATATGAATTTGACATATAAATAAAATTAATAAATAAATAAACAAACATTTCTAGTTCCTCCAATCTGTTTGCATAGGACTTAATCTCCTGATTATCCACATTTCTCTCAGTTGTTCCATTTTGTCTGAATCTGGCCACTATACTCAAATACTATAGTGGATGAACAACATAGTATTTAGTATACTAACATAGTAATAGTAACTATACTATTGTCGATACAACAAAATGCTAAAATAGTATTTGGGTTTTTTGCAACCACATCACCCTGCTGACTCGTATTCCATTTCTAATCAACTGCTATTCCAAAGTCTTTTCAAAAGAATAATGGCCAGGAATCACCCCTTTCTATATCTGTGCATTTGATGCTGTGTCCTAACTAGAGAATGTTGTATTCACCTCTGTCAAATTTAATTCTATTACTTTCAGCTTACATCTCTAACCTAGAGGTTAGAGATTTTTAGAACACTAAAATTCAAACAGTGTTTTGAATTTTATTCCTATTTTCTAGGGTACTGGTTATCTGACCAAGGGTTGGGGTTTTGTTTTTTTTTGGTCATTTGTGAATTTGATAAGAATGCCACCTCTTCCCCTCTTCATTCAAGTCACAAAATGGAGAAAATGTTGACACGTACAGAGCCCAGGATTGAACTTTATAGTATCCCACTTCATACATCTCTTCAGATTATTAAAGAACTATTGATCATTCCTCTGAATAGGGTTTTCAAGCCACGTTTAATTCTCATGCCATCTAATCAACATTAAGTAGGCTGCTAATGAGAATGTCATGGGACACTTCAGATATTTTGCTGAAATCAACATGCATTATGTCAACATTCTCACAATCTATCAAGTAAATTCCTAATCAAAAAATGATATAAAGCTAGTCTGACAAGTGTTGTTCTTGGCAAATCCTTGCTGACTTCTGGTCTCGTCTTGTCTCATGTCAGAAATGCAGGAACTAGAAAAGGGAAAATTATAAATCTAAATTTAAAAAACTGAAAAGTTTAACAAAAGGATAGATTTATATAATTCTTGCCCAATGCCAGGCCACATTGATGGCAAAAGTATTTCCGACCAGCAAGTTATTCTGTGTGCATGTCGGTCCCAAGGGACATTGTAAAAGATGGATAGTTGTTTGAATAGCACCACATTCACAGTAAATATCTGTCAGGTTCAGCCCAAGAAGCTCCATGAGACAGTTCTGGAATTGCTTAGTTACTTTATTAGCTTATACCTGCTAGACAGAATCTCGCCAGACTAACTCTAACTCCCAAAGTCTGCAACTGAACACTACAAATTCCTTAGGGTGGTGCCAGTCTCATCCTCTTTGCTTTCACACACTCAGGCTGTGGGCTGAGAAGATGCTTCTCCCCATGACCTTGAACTTCCTCATCCAAGTCCTCCATCACATCATCCTTGTTCTCAGGGAGAAACCCCCATCTTTCCATATGGTCTTTAGTTCTAACCAAACCAGTGCGCAGTCTGTTTAAACATCTCCAAACCATCCACTCCTCCTCCAAACCTCCAGGCAACTCCTCAAGCGGTTCCATCCAATCATAAAGATGTTTTGCTTGAGATTTCCATCTTTTTAATCATTCTGTTTGAGATGTGGTAACAATCTCCTCGGCGCAGTCTAAAAAGCTCCTTCTTGATTGCAATCTTTTTGTAGGAGGTACTTGGCCAAATAATGGGTGTGCTGGATCATGTAACACCTTTCCATATTCCATGTCTTGTGCCACACTCCTGCTAACATCTGGCGGGGCTATTCCCGCCAAGAAATACAGTTTATCAAGTGGAGTGGGGTGCAAACATCCAGTAACAATACAACATGTATCACTCAGCACCCTATCCACATGTATAGAGTGTGCAGACTGGCCCCAAACAGAGCAGGCATACTCTGCTGCCGAGTAACACAGTGCAAGGGTAGCCATTCGTAAAGTAATGGGATGGGCACCCCAGATAGTTCCAGCCAACTTTCTGAGGAGATTATTACTGGTGGAGGTCTTTTGCTTTAAATTGCAACAGTGTCTTTTAAAAGTTAATGTTTGGTCCAATGTAACGCCAAGGTAACATGGTGTCTCACAATGTGCCAGACTCACTCCATCCCAGATAATATCAAGCCTATGTCTGGCCTGTTTTTGAGATGGAATCCACAGACATTAGTTTTTGATGGATTAGGTTTTAGTCCATTCTCGTTATAGTATTCTGACATATTCTTAAGAGCCAGAGTAAGCCTAATTTCCACCTCCTCAAAGTTAGCTCCCTGAGCAGTAAGTACCAAATTGTCAGCATAGATGAAAGACAATGTATCAGGACCAAAAGGCTGATCATTGATATATATATTAAATAACAGGGGAGCAAGAACGCAAAAACCTCTGGTA
This sequence comes from Python bivittatus, assembly GCF_059951505.1. NCBI lineage: Eukaryota > Metazoa > Chordata > Lepidosauria > Squamata > Pythonidae > Python > Python bivittatus. The sequence continues at coordinate 71,544,541 of NW_028277030.1, read as the reverse complement.
ATTTTTGCATTGTTTTCAAGGTACAGACTATCATGTGATCTGTTCTGAAATCTTCCCAACGGTGGTATCAGAGATACTAATTCTCTAGAGCTGCTTTTGCCCCCATTTTGATGTACTTGGTCCCTAAGGTACACAGTGTTTACATACAGTTCATACATACTTACTGCTGATGTAAAGAGAAAATTAATTTGAAACTCCCAAAACAAATTTCTGTTAGCAATCCCTGTTCAGTTACTTGCTCAGCTCATTTTATGGAACCTGGCTGCCTTATATTTCTCCTACAGACTTACTCACCAGGAAGCAGTTATTCACCAGCAGTTATTGTAATGGCATACAATAGCCATTCAGAAAACGGCCTTTTCAACCTTCACAGCTGCAATAATATCAGAACTATCAGTTTCTCTGGTCCCTGTCCTCTCTTTCTTGTGTTTTCCTCTGAACTCCAGATGAAAGTCCCTTCTTTATTTGTGTGGATCCATTTCTTCACCTGTACTCAGCTGTTACATTTTTACTTTTGCACAGAATCCTAAAATATCTCAAGTCAGACTCCTGGCCTATCAAGCTCAGAATCGATAACTGGGTATTTCCTTGCCATTTCCAATAGCGAACTTTCCCAATTCTTCTGAAAATGCTAGGAACTGAGCCTGGGAACAAGTGTGTGTATGCTTTTGAATAAGTCTTTGATTCCTGGCAACCACACAGACAAATTCAGACAGTTTTCTTGGCACACATTTTTTGGAAATGATATGCTCTGGCCTCCTGGGGCTGAGACAGAGGGACTGGCCCAAGGTCACCTAACTGGCTTTGTGACTGAGGCAGGAAGTAGAACTCACGGTGTCCCTTTATTTGGTCTGGCGCCTTTAACCACTATACCAAGCTGCCTAGATATACAGTAGCTCAGTGTTTTTCAACCTTGGAAACTTTAAGATGTGTGGAGTTCAACTCCTAGAACTCCCCAGCCAGCCTAGCTGGCTGGAGAATTCTGAGGGTTGAAGTCCATGCATCTTAAAGTCGCCAAAGTTGAGAAACACTGCAAGTAGCTGTTAGAAACATAATTAGTGGGAAGCACTTGATGCAAAAAGGGCTGAAATGGCTCCTCGTTGGGAAAAATAAAACTTCCGTGCAAAAGGTTAGGAGTGGAGCAGCAGAGGGCGCCATATAATACAGTACTGTAAGGGTTATTCACTTTCATTGCTGCAACGACTCCTCTTTACCGAAACTTTCGCACTCCTGTTTCCTAGCGCAGGAATGCGCAGCTCGTCCTACTATAGGCCAGGGGGCGCGGCTGAGGTGGAAAGGCGGGGCTTTCTTTGGGCAGGCTGCCGGCGGCTTGCAGGGTTGTAGCAATGCAACAAGTGCAAGGGTCCTGCTCTTGTCTTTCTGTCTGCGAAGGCTCTCAGGAGAAGCGGCCGCCGTGTAGCGTCTCGGGGAGAGGCTCGCCGAACCGGGCCGAAACTGGTCAAGAAGAGGCAAGTTTGCAAACCGGAGATCGCGCGTCTTTCTAGTGCTGCAACATTACCGAGGCTGATGAGCCGAGAAAGCTCCGGAAAGGAGTGCGCAATGGTGGCGCTGGCAAGCGCCGGAAGAAGTCGCGCCGTTTTCGCTGCCACCATCAGGTCTGCAGCGTGAGGCCGAAGAAGGGCTCCCTTCCCTCGCACCCGATTTCCAGGTAGGCAGAACCTTGCAGAGATACCCGTCAGCCGAGGAAAACAGGTCGGGAGGCAATGACAGCATCTGCGTGAAAGCCCGTCCTCGGGAGAGTCGAAGGCCGAGAGAAACGCCGCTGCAGAGACCCGTCGGCATGAGCGACAGCAGCGAAGGAGAGATCATCAGCTTCTCCGTGCCGAGCATGACTGGAGCGGGCTGCCCGCTGCTGTACGAAGACGGGCTCAGCAGGAGAGCGCCGGCGACAGGCGAGGAGATGGCCCGCGGTTTCTCGGCCGGCCCGGGCGCCCCGCCGGCCGGCACGTTTTGGAACGAGGATAGTAGCTCCTCCTGTCCGGCCACAGACGCAGCAAATCGGCCCAAAAGCGGCGGGGGCGGCGGTAGCAGCCGGAGGACCACGGTGTCGTACGTGATCAACGAGGCCAGCCCGGGACTGCTGCAGGCGGCGGAAAGCGGGGCCCTGCAGAGCCTGAAGGAAGCGTGCGAGGCGGTTGGCGCCGACCTGCAAACTCTGCACTTCGGCAAGCTCGACTTCGGGGAGACGTCCGTGCTCGACCGCTTTTACAACGCGGGTGAGTCGCTGGCCTCTGTCTGGGCGTGGGACATAACGGTCTGTGGCGATGGCCTTGAACACCAATGGGGGTAAGCCCGTTTAGACGCAAGGGTGCTTAGTAAACACGCTTTGCTAGGTTGCTCACCGCCAGCTTGGCGATAGAGTAGTGCAGAGGCAAGTTCTCTTCTCTCCCGCTCTTCTAAGTGCCCTCCGACGCGTGTCATGATTGGGTATTGGTTGGGTCTTTAGCACATAACGTCAAAGAACGTCTTCAGCGCCTCCAGAAGCGATCCTTAAATATTCTGAGTCATTTTCTGTTTTTGATACTGAAGTGTAAAAAAAGGTCAGCGGCAACAGAACTTGGTTTGCTGCTGTTTGCTCAACTAAAGCTACCTCCCTGTTCAGCTTATCAGAAAAATACTTGCATTTGTCATGTGCAGAATTCGCTTTTTTTAATGCACAACTAAGTGACCGATGTCCATTCCAGAAGTAATATATGAAAAAAAAAACAGTGGGCTTTCTTATGGGTTCTCTTAGAAATGGCTTCCTTCCACTTGCTGTGCCTTTCACTTGTATAGAAAAACCCATTTTTGAAAACTGGTATTGAACAGAACATAAAGTGAAAATTGGAATTCCTTTGCTTCTGTCTCACAATGACCATCTTCCAAAGCTTCAACCTAAACATCATCTGTGGTATCAGATCTTCAAAATGTAAGAAGACATTGGTTTTAAAACTGAAGTTATGATAGTTATCGAAGAGATTGAGTCTTTTTGCTTTCCAGTGTATGCATTAAAGGTGCATGGATTTGGTTAGTGTATTTATCCAGGTAATGGACTTGGTTAATGTACTTAAAATAAAATTAGAAGCTTTAGGGATGGAGTCAATCTAGATATTTAATTCTTGAACCTACAGCTTTTACTCCTATCTGGGTCAGGAGTAGTTATACTTTGATGAAGGAACTGCACTCTCCAGCCTCATACAAGGACCTACTGTCTTCATTGCCTGAGTCAAGCTGAGACTCTATTCTTGAAACTGAAGTTGTGCTTAAGTTTGCTAGAAGTCCTGCGGCAGGCAGAATGTGACATACTTCCTGCTTTCCCCATGGCTTATAAGGAAGCTCATACTAGTCCTCAGGCAAGCCAAAATTTGTCCTTCAGCATTTGTAGAAGATGGAGTAAGGACTCTGTTTTGTCATGCCTTGGATGTTTTTCTGTTTCCGTGGTTTGAATATAGGAATTAGCCAGTTCCAGTGGCAGCTGGTTCAGGACAGTAAACAAAGCCAGATAGGTCTTTTGTTGATAGGTCTCTGGACAGGAAATCTCTGGATATACTCTTGTACTGTGCAGGACTTTTCCAGGAGCCATAAAGCTTTATTCAGAATTAATTTACCCATCTCAGTTCTCCTAGTTGCTGATTTGCCTTTGGGCTTATTCATGTGTCTCTGGGCTGAGCACATCCAAACTTAGGTTTTGTTCGTGATATGATTGTATCAGTGGCTGTTTCACCACACACCTGGCTCATCTTTTAAACTTTCTGGCCTGGGCTCATAACTGAAGCTGCATCAATCTCACTTGTGAATCTTCCTAGATCTCTGAGGATGGGGAGTTGGAGGTACTGTGCTATGGTGGTTCTGCATCTTCCTGGGTGTGCAGGTTATGGGGTGGGACAGGTCTGGCCCCTGGGCACTCCATTATGTGGTATAGGGCCTGAAGTCTGGAGGCTGTAGCATTTGGATATACGCAGAGAAACAAGCTCAGGTTAAGGTAGGTAAGGACAAGTGGTTATTCATTCAAAAGCCCTTGGATTCTGGAAATATGCCGTCTTTGAGTCCTAACAGGGTTATGTTCCCCCATGGAGAGCAGGCTTGCTATTTGAAGGTCCTCCTGGGCTCAGAGCAAAAAGGAGATAGAGTCTGTGGTCAGGAGGGCCTTTGCCCAGCTTCAGCTGATGTGCCAATTGTGGCCTTACTTAGAAGAGGGGCAGTCATGCCCTAGGCATCTTCTGTATGGATTACTGTAATTTGCTTTACATGAGGCTGCCCTTGAAGCCCACCTGGAAACTTCAGCTGGTGCAAAATGCAACAGCTTGTATGCTTATGACAGAGTTTTACTACTGCCATGAAATGCCACTGCTGTGGGAGCTGCATTGGCTACCTGTGTGTTTCCAAATCAATTCAAGGTGCTGGTGATTATACAATAATCAGCCCTATATACCTCAGGGCCTGGGTCTCTGAGACTGCCTATTCCAGATAGATTCTGCCACCCAGTCTGAGTGAACGGAGAATGCTTGCTGAAGGTTTCCCACCCACTGAATGGTGCGAGGGCCCCACAAAACCAGCCATACTTCGTGGAGTGCCCCCCTTCCTCTGGAACCTCTGGCCCCCACCCCGAGGCTCCCACTCCCATGGCGTTCTGGAAGCTTCTAAAATTGTGGCTGTTCTGCAAGGCCTTTGTATTGTGAGTGACTGGTGTGGACTTGCTAGTACCAGATGTGTCATTATTCATATAAAACAATGTAATCTCTTAGGTTTTATTGTAGTTTTTTTTTATTGTTTGCACCGGCTATGTCACTGTTGCTCTTTGTACACTGTTACAGTCCTTCATGAGGGAAACAGCTTGGACATTTCATAAATAAATACACTTTTGAAAATATATTGAATATAGGTTGGTGTCTGCCAGGATATGCATAGCTGCTTCAATCTGCCACCAGCTGCTCAGGCCCACTTTAACTGTAGGTTCGTTATACCAGAGTCAGTGCGCTCTGAGTCTATGTATATACACCCAGATATGCTGAAAGGGAAAGCAATGATATCTGTTTCTATCCTACAGCAGTCTTGCTTGGCAGACAAAGAAAGAATGGTGGCGAATCATCAAAGGGTTGGTTTATATCTTACAATAAGCGGAGTCCTTTGAATGCTGGCTTACTGGAACAGAGTAAGCATGCTAAGGCATGCTGCCTTTCCTCCACAATGTGGGAATTGCTAAACGAACCAGGGAATCTCTGAGTATGGTTCTTTCATATTATACCCAATCCAGGATGTCATACTAAGCCAAACCCTCAAGCCCCCAAACAAACTATGGCTTACATTTCTGTTTTTATAGGAGCCACGAGCTAAGGATTACAATCTGAATGTCATGGTAAAAATGCCATAGTCTGAGGCTCCCTGGTTTGTTCAACATCTCCCAGTCAATTGAGACAGATTGGGCACTATGCCCAATCCTAATCAGTCACCATTCAGAAAATTCTGGCTTATTGGGACATATAAACCAGCAAGGAGTGACCATGGTTGTATCCAACGGGGCCTTCCAATACAGTGGACAGTGCTGGCAAGATATATATCTTCTCTGCCTACAGGCCCAAATGTTCTCAAATTCTTTTTCAGAATACTAGGAAACCCTGCAGACCAGATTTGGATGAGTGAGAAAGGTTGAATGGGAAGGATTTTAAAAACTCCTATTGTATTAGTCAGAATCCACTTATGTGAGTCTTATGAATTCCTTATTAATATTTCTTCTCAAATAAGATCTCGTGTTCCAATGAACTCTTGTCTGTCACCCGTAGAGTAAATATTATTTAATTTTAAATGATTATCCAACAAGCTGTCCTGGGGAAGAAAGGTCAACCAAGTTCGGGGTTATAGTTTTTTCTTTCCCTGTTGGCTCTCCTGTTATGTAGATCCACACTTCCAGGTGGTAAGGGGAGCTGAAGCTTTGAGGCACTACGTTTCACTGGTGGTGCTTTGGAATAGTTGCCCAGCAGAGATCAGAATGCCCCCCCCCCGATAGCTTTTAGGAAAATTATGTTGTGTTCTTCTTTTATGATTTTATAATTTAGCTATTTAACTGCTATTTTAATCTTAATTGGGTGTTTTAATGTTTCTTATATTATGTGAGATACCAAGAGCTGCAGGATATAAATGCAATAAATAAATATCAAAATGAACACCACAGTGACAAAAACTGACATTCTGGGGGCCAGGTTGGAGACAATTGTTCTGCACAGTTTTTATGGTTGTCTTTAGGACAGTGTTTCTCAACCTTGGCAACTTTAAGACGTGTGGCCTGCTTTAGGATGACTAGTGTGGTGGTGAAAAAAATGCCTTCAGTGGTTTCAATATTTCAAGTAATGTTATTCTTTGGCACAAAAAATGTTGAAGAATTTTCACTGATGGGCTGCAGCAACAGTTCCCAGTCTTTTTCTTGATGCAAATTACATGTTTGCATCCCCATATTCAGATTGCGAAGTTTGACACTATGAAGTGTCATGTTCATGTTGATGTTGTGAAAAAGGACTACTTAAAGTCACTGAATATTATACAGTATTTATACCAAAATAATAAAGAGCTTTATTGGCACTTTAAAATCTAGCACATTTATTATATTAACATTCAAGGTTTGCAGTTATTTTATCAGATGTCTGGAAGAAATGGACTGTGATCCACAAAAACTTAGGCAACTGTTAATTGGTTTGTTTTTAAGATGCCACAACATTTTGTTCTTGCTGCAAAAGACTAATGTGACCATTTAAGCATCTTACATAAGGACTTTTATCAGATAAAATGCATTATGAATCATAATCTAATTTGAATATTATACTACATAAAAAGTCCCATGCAGTTATGTTATTGACACATTATCTTCTCACAGTCCACCTGCACCATCGTCATGGACCACAAACGGGACTGCTGGGCTACAGGTAGTCCTTGCTTAACAACCCTAATTGGGTCTGGAATTTCTGTCACTAAGCAAAGCGGTTATTAGGTGAAACATCACGTGACCACACTGCTTAGCGACGGCAGTTTCGTTAGTCCCACTTGTGGTCATTAGGTAAGACTGTGCAATCGTTAGGCAAGGACTTTACACTTCTCCTGCCCTGCATGAACTGCTGGCTCCATCCTGCTGCCTCCTCTCCAGCCAGGCCAGGTGAGCTCCCTTCAGCAGATGAGGCTCCACTACCCTGCCATGCTCACCTCTGCTTCAACTCCCCCCACCCGCCTATCTCTCCATATCTCTGGCTGCCCTGTACTCCGCCACCTACCTCTGCCACCCCCTGCTGCCCCCAGCTGACCTTGTTTTTGTCTTCCTCTCACTGCTGACAAGGTGTGCACCCAGCCAAGGCAGCTGCTGGCCCTTTGAAACACCTCCAGAAGACCTCTGTGACACCTATCAGTGGGGGTGCGTGTGGCAGACACAGTAGATTGCAGGGTGTGAGGCATCGCGAAGGGCCTCAGCTGGGTGTGTGTCATCAGCACCGGGAGGAAGAAGATGGTAAAGGTCAGTGGGAGGGCAGCGGAGTGCAGGACAGCAGGGGCAGCCAAAAGGGCAGAGATGGGAGGTAAATAGGCAAGTGGAGGTTGAAGTGCATGCTGCAGTTGAAAATTTTGCAGTGCCCAAAATTTGATTACATGACACTGGGAGTGCTGTAATGGCCATAACTTTGAGGACCGGTTGTAACTACCATTCGTCCAGCACAGTTGTAGCTTCAAACAGATGCTGAATGAATGGTTGTTAAGTGAGGACTACCTATAGGGTTGTAACCTACCTGTGTGCTCACAGAATTGTGAGTAATTTCAGGTAACTCTTCCAGTGTGGGGTGAGGGCCATAGCAAAATATATGAAAGAGGAAAATATATTAAAAATGAACAGTGAAGTCATTAAGATAAGTTTGAGCAGTAAGGGATCTTGAGGATGCAGAAGGAAAGCACAGAGATTTTTAAATTTGCTCTGCTCAGTTCAGGGTAGAGGATTTGTCAGCCCTTCAAAGTAGACCAGACTAGGAAACAGCCTCCACAGGACAACTAGAAATACACTTTCTTGAGATAGGCTATAATGACAAAATCTTGCAAGTCTTCCTGTGTCTCCCCTTATCTCCCTCTTATCCCACAGGAAGTGGGTGGAGGGGGATAGCCTGAGTCTTGTTGTAATATTCTCCTGCCTCACTGGACAGCACATGTTTCTTCTGCACTTACCAACCTCTGGATTCCTTCTCCAGGGTCATCTTCCTGGCTCCCTACATCAGGTCTGCCTCACAAGTATAAGGCCAGGCTTTGAGGCCCAAATACAGAGTCTAACTTCAGGGGATACTTGGGACCAAACCATCTTCAGAGAGAGAAGCAGATGAGTGTGGTGGGGACAGAATCAAGGGACAAGGGCAGGATCAACATGAATAGATATTATTATGGTTGGTCACATAGTCAGCCAACAGTTTGGACTGGATTTGGCATTTTTACCAACCTGTTGAGTCCTTCCCAAGGACCTGGGATAGGCAGATGTTGTAGTTTGATGGTGTTAAAGATACTATCATAGGATATAATCTGTTCCAAGTAAAGCTGCCTTTTGCAATTGACTGATGGTGATTTTGTCAATGCCGATGGTTTTCAAGTGGTGCTCCAGATGTTTTGGGATTTCACCCAGGGCACCTATTACTATTGGTATTATCTTTGCTTTCCTTTGCCGTAGTCGTTCTACTTCTATTTGTAGGTCTTTATATTTTGTAATTTTCTCCAGTTCTTGCTCTTCTGTTCTACTGTCTCCAGGTATTGCAGTGTCCACTATCCAGACTTTTTTGTCTGTCTTATCAACAGTTGTTAAGTCTGGGATGTTGTGTGGCAGGTGCTTGTCTGTTTGAACTCTAAAGTCCCAGAGCACTTTAGCTTCTTTATTTTCTATTACTTTGTCTGTTTTGTAGTCTCACCAGTTCTTGCTTGCAGGGAAATGGTATTTCTTGCAGATATTCCAATGCACCATTGTTGCTACTTTGTCATGGTGTTTTTTGTAGTCAGTCTATGTGATCTTCTTGCAGCAGCTGCTGCTGCTGCTGCTGCTACTATTATTATTATTATTATTATTATTATTATTATTATTATTATTATTATTTAGTTAAAACAGATGTGCTGTCTCAGTAGTAGAAAAGACCTGGTGACCTGTTAAAGTGCAGGCAGGAAGGAAAAAGAGAAGAAAAAGTGCATTAGCAGAGCAGCCAGGATAATGCCAGGTAGGAGAGGAGCCTTGGTTTCTCCTGTTCTCTGGGATGCCAGGCTGGTGTAGAAGTTAATGTGTTAGACTAAGACTGGGGAAACCCAGGTTCAAGTCTACTCTCAGCCACAAAAGCTCATTGGATGACTTGGGGTCAATCACTCCTTCCACCCAGCCTACTTCATTGGATTGCTGCTGTTCTAGGGATAAAATGTGTAAGCTGCCTTGAGCTCCAGGAGTGTGGCAATTTCTTTGCCTACTCAAGTTTGTATTCAGGAGATTGAGTTGTTCTCAGATAGTCATAACAACGTAGGCCTGTGTTTTGGGGCTAGTGAGTACATCTGGAAGTTTAAGAGCCTGCTTTGGTCACTTACAAAATGATTATGGACAGTTATAAAGCACCATTTTACAACAATGTGTAAAGTAAGTGGCAATTTCTTTGAAGTACACTTATTCCACACTATTCTCAGATGTTTTATTTTTATTTTTGCTTCTGGAGAGCTGTGCGTACTTCCAGATAGAACACAGGGCATTTCTGGAGTATATCCTGGAACAATTTTGGAAATAAAGGTTATGCTTCAGATTGGCATTTTGTTTTGTAGAATACCACCTTTTTTTTTAAGAGACTCAGGAGAAAATTAAAAGCAAGGAGGCATGGTGAATATCAAGGGATCTATATCACTTTGGCACCCATAGACATAACATTAAGAAACATGACTATAATATAGGACCTTATTGCAGGATGATCTGGCGTTCTTAAATCCTACCATAGCGTTAGAGGTAGTTCTCCCTTAATGACCACAATAGGGACCAGAAAATTTGTTATTAAGCAGGGCGGTTGTTAAGCGAATTGCGCCTGATTTTATGATCTTTTTTGCAGCAGTCATTAAGCAAATCATGCAGTCATTAAGCAAATCACACAGTTCCCCATTGATTTTGCTTGCCAGAAGCCTGCTGGGAAGGTCACAAATGCCAATTATGTGACCCTGGGACGCTGCAGCTGTTGTATGTGTGAGCTGGTTGCTGAGTGCATGGATCATAATAACATGACCATGGGGGTGGTACAATGATTGTAAGTGCCTTTGTTCAGCACCATTATAACTCTGAATGGATACTAAACAAATGGTTGTTAACTGAGGACTACCTGTAATTGAAAGGTATAATAGAGAAATTCCAAATCTCTGTGTCAGTGCATATAAAACTCTTTTCTGACTCAGAATCACCAGGCTATGCTATATGCATTTTACACAGTAAAGCAATATTTCCTTACAGTATTGTTTTGGTTTAGTTGTAAAAACATTTCTCTGATTTCAGATGCTGGTTTATGACTCAGAGATTGATGCCTGTTGCATAAATCTTTATTTTAACCGATGCATCATTTCCCTTTTGCAGTACTTCTTGACCCCAAAGATGCATCTATTTTATGAATTTATTTATTTTATATTACTTCTCAGTCATTTTCAAAACAGTGTCATAACTGTATGAGAAGTTTGGCAAATGCAAAGGAACTCCTGAAGGGAAACTTATTTTTATTCTTATGGTAGTTCATGGGGATGGATAACTACTAGATATTAGCTTGCAAAAGTGGACCTAATTGATAATAAGTCTTACATTGTGCAATGAATTTTTATTAAATAGTTTGTACTTCATCATCCAAAGCTTATTTTAGGCAGTTTTGTGGCAACTTGTTAAAATTGGAGGACTCATAAGATTTGTTTTGTCACTGAGTATCTCTGAAGTGGAGTGAAAAATGAAAACATCACCTCACATACACAAAGCAGGTTGAACACTTCTGCTGCCTGCAATCCTCAGTCTTGTAAGTAAGATGTTACTGCTTGTGATGGGATATTCCTAAATATTCTGATAACTTTCCTGGCCCATCCTGGATATTTTAGATTGTTGCAGATCACCAGGAAGCAAAGTGGAAAATACTTTGAACTTCCAACTGTACAGTACAACCAGAAAAGGCAACAATACTACTATGGAAACATGAGAAGATCATGGAGCTGGATAAGAGAATCTGGGGATAGAGTGGGTCAAGGAAGTACCCAGAGTAGATGATGGACTAAAAGACAAGGATTTGAGGCATTTGGTGAAAAAAATTAGGCAGAGAATAGGGTCTGAAGTACAAGTTCCTACTGCAGGAAGGCAAGGAAATCTAAGATTATGAGGTAACAGTGATTCTAACATCTTTAATTGAAAATCACATACTGGTGTTTACTTGGGGAACACATCTCTCACCAATCATGTTGTGTTAGTTATGTTGTTGAAAAAATAAGTGGCTATCTTCACTTCTGGCTTGCAGAAGAGGATGCAACTATATACACAGCTATTGTAATACTAAGCCAGAGATCCTACAGGTGTCATTCTCCTTTTCTCGTTTTCAAGAGTTAGAGGTTGAGAAAAATGCTCCTGAAAGGTAGAGCAATGCAAACAAAAGTTGCATGTTATTTGCTACTTCTTAATCTTAAAGAAATAATCTAATTCTATAGAAAGATGATAAGGGACACTTGTACATGCAGGTGTTTCTTCCTTCCTCTGACTGGGGATCAGGAGTTCAGAACCTCTGGAGAAACAGCATTAGAATTGCTTGCTTATGTGGCTCCTATTATAATTTGCTATTTAAGTCCATTGTTATTTCCCTTAACCAAGGATCAGATTTTGCTGCAGGTTTTACATTCTTTTCAAAGTACAGAATGTTTTGTAATACTGTACAGGTGGACATAACGTGGTTGAGCTGCAGAAATCCAGGCAATCCCTGATGATAATGATGCTATCTTTTCAGTCATCCGATTCTTGGCGATTCTATGGACCAGCTGTCTCCACATTTTCCAGCCTTGTACTGCTTTTAGTTGCTTTACGCTCTGGCTTGTGTTTGATGGTGTCTGGCCACTGTGCTTTTTAGTGGCTTCATTTCCTTTTACTGCTGACCATTCCGAGCATAACAGTGAGTTTGATTGTGTGGCATGGCCAAAATATGTAAGGCAGAAAGTTGTGATTTTGCCCTCCAATGACATGTCTGGTTTTATACGCTCCAGTACTTGCTTGTTTGTCACCTTTGCTGACCAAGGAATGTGCAGGACCCTTCTCCAACACCACAGCTTGAAAGAGTCGATTCTCTTCTTGTCTAGTTTTTTTATGGTCCAGCTTTTGCAACCGTAGGGAGCTATGGGAAACACAATATTGCGGACTAATCTGCGTTGCCAGGCTGATGTCCTTGCTTTTCCATACTCACTTCATGCTCATCATTGCTGTGCGACCCAGTGTGATTTGACGCTTTATTTCTGGACTGCATTCACTGCTTTGTTCAATTTGCAATCCTAGGAAAGTGAATTCTTGCACATATTTGATCTCTTCTCCGTCAATTGCTATTTTGACATTTCACAGTAGTCACAGTAGTCATGAGCTTGGTCTTTTTGATTTTCTGGAAGAGGCCAAACTTCTCGCTTTCTTCTTTAATCCTTTTGGTCAGATGTTTCAGGCCATGTTTGGTTTCTGAAAGGAGAGTTGTGTTGTCGGCATATCAGAGATTGTTGATGTTTCTTCCTCCAATCTTTACTCCAGTTTTTGATTAAGTTCCAGCTTCTTCATGATCACTTGGGCATACAGGTTGAATAAAAAGGTGAAAGAATGCAACCTTGTTGTACTCCTTTCTCTCTCTTGCACCAATCACTGTCTCCATATGGTGTTCACACAGTGGCTTCCTGATTTGTGTACAGTGACTGCACCAACTTGACCAGATGTGTTGGCACCCCTAGGTCTTCAAGCACTTTCTACAGCTTGCATGATCAACACAATCAAAGGCTTTCTTGTAGTGAATAAAGCAGATGTAGATGTTCTTTTGATATTCTTGAGATTTTTCCATGATCCAGTATAGATTTGCAATATGTTAATGACCCCTTCTGAAGCCAGCTTGAACATCTGGTAATTCCCTTTTGATGGTTGGCGCCAGACGTTGTATAATCTTAAGGATAATCTTGCTAGCGTGAGGGATGAGGGCAATTGTGCGGCAGTTGGAGCAATCCTTGAATTCTCCCTTTTTTGGCAATGACTGATCTTTTCCAGTCCTGTGTTCATTTCCCAAATTTTCTGGCACAAGGCTGTGATGGTTGTGGGTGGTACAGGCCTCAGCAATTCTGTGGAGATGGTATCAATACCTGGGGCCTTGTTGTATGGCAGTTGGCTCACTGCCCGCTTCACTTCTTCCTGAAGGTGGCTGGTTCTGTTTCTGCTTCCCTTTCCTCATCATCCTGAGCAGCTCTTCTGTATATTCTTGCTATCTGTTCTTAACACTTTGTTGGTCAGACAGTTCTCTTCCTTGCTTGTTTTTGATTATGCTTTTGTGAGCTGTAAATGGAGTTTGAATCCTTTTGACTTGTGCAAATGCATTCCTGGTACGACCCTTCATGCAGTCCTCTTCTAGCTACTTGCAGCGCTGGTCCCAGTAAACTACTGTATATTGTCTTTCCTTGCTGCTTTTTGGAAATCCGCATTCAATCTCCTTGCTTCCTCCTGTTTTCCTGCTGCTTTATCTGCTTTTCTTCACTCCGCTATTCTTATGGTTTCATCTGAGAGCCACTTGTACTTTTTCTCTGGCTTCTTGTATGGTTTGTGTTCAACTGCTGTCTCACTGATGGTCAATTTAATTTCCTGCCACAGTGTGTCGGGCATCTTCTCAGCAGTGTCCGGCAGTTCAAACTTATTTTTCACCTTAATTACATATTACATACTTCTGACCTGGGGGGTCCTACCAAAGGGCACCATATCTGATTCATTTGAGAGCCTTTTCATAAAATTTTCTTGGCAAGGTTTTTACAAGGTAGATCACCAGGTCTTTCCTCAACCCTCCCCATTTATCTGGTCTTAGGACTGGCATGCAAGTGCATGGCTGGGTTAGACAATCCCTGAATGGTGGCAAAAATATAGTATTGTCAGCTTCTCTTTGCTCCCATCTACTGGCCACCTGGATCTTTGCAGCTCAGAACTAAAAGTATTATAATACAACAAAATCATGCTTCACCCTTCTTGTTTATTACATAGCTTTGTTATTCCCTACAATAAAGAGTGGCTTATGCTCATTTGTACCATACATGCTTTTATACATATGGGAAGGCTGTGTATACAAAGATACAGAGTGAAAGAAGTCCAATTTCTTTCTAAATTCCAGGGATTCTTTGCCAAGAGTTCCTTGCTTACCTGAGGAAATGCTACATTCCAAAGATTTTTCATTTAACTCAATATGCACACACAAGGATGAGCCTGGACTTTGGTTTATAAAACGATTCATATTTTATTTTATAATCTTCTAGTATTCTTGATGAAATGTAAAGTTGCATCCCCTCCTTTTTCTATTGTTGTAGCAGATGGTGGCTTCTAAAACACGTTGGTTTCGTATTAATAGCTGACTAAATTATTTCCATGCCGAATTGTAGTACATCCTGCAGCATCTGCCATTTATAGTTGTAGAAAAGCTGTGCCAGCCTTATAGTCGTTACCAGTTACTGAAGTGAATGTTTAAAAATACAAATGCATGAGTTATGTTTCTGCTTACTTTCCCTGAAAGACAGTTTCTGCTCTTTCCCTCCCCCTCCCCAAACTGCCACAGCAGACCCTGCCTTGGGTTTGCTGAGGTTTCTTCCAATGTTGTTTTGTTTCTTCTCCAGAGAACTCTTTGTCTGGGGTTTGTTCCTAAAGAGATAAAAATGACCCTCTCCTCATGCTTGGAGTCATGCTTCATGAACCTATACTACCATAATAAGTTGTGATAATTGAATCACTGGTAGAAAGACTATCTTTGTTTAGCTGGCATCAGAAAAGGCCATGATAAAAATAAATTTTAGATTTTTCTCTATATTCGGGTCAATTGACTTCCTCTCTTTTCCTACCCTCCAAACACATTCTGTCACGATCATTTATTTCTCTTTGGAAGGAAGTCATTTTATTGAAATTGGCCCTTGGCTTACTTTACAGGGAAACTGACTGGTACACTAAAAGGCAGACACATGTGATCACTGGTCAAATGATAGATAAAGTGGTAGATTCATCAACTCAAGCTATTCAGTGATATTCATAGATGAATAATACACCATGTGAACTAGCTTGTGTATACTGACTTTATTGCATATTTTTTGAATGTTTTAATTGTTGGAATCTGATTATACATTGGATCTGTTTGTGTTGGTGAAATGTGATTGAAAGAACATTCATTTCTACCTGCATGACTGCAGTTGAATATATTATAGTACTCTCAGTACAGTGGTACCTTGGTTCACGAACGCTTCTGTTCACGAACAATTCGGTTCGCGACCAGCACCATTCGCAAAATTTTGCTTCCGTTCACGAACTCCACATCAGGTGATGAACATGACCCGCGGCCATTTTCCCTGCTGTGACACGTGGTCGTGGCTTCCTGTAGGGAGGGGGACTCTCCCTCCAAACAATAACCGCCTCCCCACCCGCCTTCCTGTCCTCCACGCCAGAGGTCGCCTCAAGCTAGGTTAGTGTTCTCTCTCTTCATACTGTACTATACTGTACTTTGTTTCATATTTTTGTGGTTAAAAAAAAATACATATGGTTCAGAACGGATTAACCGTATTTACATTGAACCTTATGGGAAAATTTGATTCAGTTGGTGATCAAAATCGGTTGGCGACCACATTCGTAGGGGTCAGAACGGATTAACCGTATTTACATTGAACCTTGTGGGAAAATTTGATTCGGTTCACGACCAGAGTCGTGGAACGAATTAAGTTCGTGAACCAAGGTACCACTGTATTTGCAGCTTGTTGTAATGTAGTAAGGTAAATAGATTTTTCAGGCTATATGTGTTTATATGAGCTGCATGGTTGCATTGTGAATTTGACAATTATATGCTATACTGATGTAGAATATTATTTCTAATATGAGTTCGTACACTGGTAGCAAACAGTTAGCAAAGATTAAAAAGTATCCTTAAAATTAATAAGAATCTCTGTGCCATTCAGAGTTCCAGTAAGCTTATTTTGTATCACTATTTGGATCTTCTGTATGAAAAATGGAAGAATCCTACATTTGCACCATGGGATAGATAGGCTATAGCTCTATCAATGTGTAATAGGCAGGGATCAACTTTATGTCAGCAGGTGTCAGTTCTGTACCCATGTACTTCAAAATCTGAAGTGACCCTATATGTCACGTGTATGATATGTATTTATTTCATTTATTTATTTATTTATTTTTGTGTTTCTTTGACTCAGCGTTGACTCCTGGTGACTACCTGGACAAGTCTCTGCAATTTTCTTGGCGAGGTTTGTCAAAAGTGGTTTGCCATTGCTTCCTTCCTAGGACTGAGAGAGAGTGACTGGCCCAAGGTCACCCAGACGGCTTCATGCCTAAGGCTGGACCGGAACTCATGGTCTCCTGGTTTCTAGCCTGACGCCTTAACTCCTGCACCAAACTGGCTGTCTTTAAATATTCAGAACCCTCCATTTAGAGAAAACTAAAAAAAAAAAAAAAATCAGAAAGAACAATACAAAATAATGATATAAAAAAGTAATAGTTGAAACCTGACAGCACTGTATAAACTATGAGCCCTAAATCAATTATAGGCCAAGCTGAACAAATAAACCTTTGTGGTCCACTTGAAAATCTATAAAGATGGGGAAGCTTAGACATCAATAAGAACAAAATTCCAGAAGTAGGGAGCTACAATTTAAAACTTCGTATTCCTTTTGTTTGCTAATTTTTTTTCCCCACAAATCCAAAGCTGATCTCAGAATGCAGGTGGATTGGTCTGACTGCAGACCAATGGTAAGACATTGAGTAATCTGAAATAGCTTTCTCACAATGCAGTTAGTCTTTGGGGCAGGGCGGGGGGCGATGTTTGAAACTGCCATTTGCACCAGGAGCAGCTTTTTGAAAAACTTGTTTTTAATGTAGAGAGATGAATATCCCTTGAAAATGTGCCATTAAGGTCTTAAAAGTCTTCACTGAACCAGTGAACATTTTTTAAAGTTTTCACATAGGACAGAAAAAACTCTTTATGGTATCAATTGTGGTACTCCTTCCTTAGAGACCACAATTGGGATTGGCAATTCAGTCGCTAAGTGCAAAATCATGTGACCGCAACTTATGATTTTACTTCTATCTTCCATATTGTACAGTATTAACTCTGTTTGTTGCAAGTGAAAATGCATGCCAGTTGTGAAGTATGCGAATGGCAATCATGTGATGAGATACACTATGACAGTCATAAATGCACACTGGTTGCAAAGCACATGAATGGTGATCACTTGACTGTGGGATGCTGCAATGGTCATAAATGTGAGGATTGATCGCAAAGTTATTTTTTTAGCACCGTCGTAACTTCAAACAGTTGTGCACTAGGCAGTTGGTAAGCAAGGACTACCTGTACCTCTAATTGACTGTTGAATAGAGCTTCTCCCTGTCTGGCAAAAGAGGGTACAGCCTTGAGAAGGCTCTGCCAGGTTGAAAGGGAACTCTATGGCTTGTTTGTGTTCTGTGGGGTAGAGTTTCCACATAACCTGTTTTACTGTATTTCCAGTGGTTTATCAGTCACAAAAAGTGAAGTGGTGTTTTTAGGGTTAAAAGTAATCATGCTAGTTGATGGTTTAGATCAGTGTTTCTCAACCTCTACAACTTTAAGTTGTGTGGACTTCAATTCCCAGAATTCCCCAGCCAGCATGCTGAGTAAGGAATACTGGGGGTTGAAGTCCACACACCTAAATTGATGAGGTTGAGAAACACTGGTTTAGTTTGCAGTCCAACCAATGTTAAGAATTTTCAGTGAAACTGATTTTGGAACTAATACATACTGTATAGAATTGCTTGCACAGTTCCACTGATTTCAATTGAAGTATGCCTTGCTTTGCTAAACATTGGCCATTGAATCTGTGTTGTAACCAAAGACCGAAATATTTGTTGAATAAATATGTGTGGATCTGTTAGTGTTTCAATTGTTGCCCTTGTATATTTTATTTCATTTATTTTATGAAGGCATTTTTACCCTGCTCTTCAGCTATACAAAATAATAAAAATATAGCAGCCCCTGCCTTCAGGTTTGCAGATGGAAAAGTGATGATGGGAGGGGAAAAGAAAACAAGATAATATAGAGATCCAATTTTAATGTTTTATGGTTTGTATGGTGACCAGTTGTAATAGAAATGGGCTGCCTGGAGGTCCAGATGACATTATCACTTCTATAGCTAGTGGTCTTCGTGTTCTTCTTCACAGGACATTTGACCCCACTGATCTCTGTGTGGAGGGAGAAGGGACTTCCCGATGCAGCTGGTGACAGTGGTAGCAGAAGGAGATGATTCTAAATATTGAGGCTGGTGAGGTGGGAACCAGCAGTTCCCAAGCCAGAGAGAGCTGTTATATAAATATTTCCCAAGCACCAAAGGCCACCAAGTGATCCATCAGCAGTTGTGTTTGACGCTGTATTCTTGTTTACAGTAGATATTTTAATCCAGCCCACTCATGTCTGGGAATCATTTTTTAGCCAGGCTGAGAAGTTGAACTAAGAATTAAGTGTCTGTGATTTCATGCCATCCCGTTTGTGAAGCTTGAGAGTGATATTTGCTCCATCATTTGCCTCTTTTTGATACAGCGGTTGGGCCTGCTGGCTTTTAATGAAGTGAACAGGCACACGCCTCCTTAACCACTTCTTCCATTTCTTGCTTTCCTCATGGAAGTACCTAAAGACATCTGAAGTGGAATCCATTAACAGCATTGGATAGAGCACTGGTAATAATAACAAGGAGTCTTGTTAACATATTACAAAATAACATGGCACAAACTTCTGTGAGCCTTGCACTGATATGACATCATAGGAATTTTGCTAATATTAATATTAGTCAACCAAGATTCCAGTGTGGTGAGAGAATGATAGGAGATCCATTAAGGAACTGTGCTGTGAAAAGGAAATGAGTTTCTTGCAAAAGACACCATGACTTCTTAGGAAGCTAATTTGGGCTTGTGCATTGTCAGCTGAAAAAAAACACCTGGATGCAGACAGGAAGCACATGAATAAATCATGTAAGTTTACGCATTAGAAGACTACACGGAATGTTGCCTTACTGGACAGAGCCTAATAAAACATTTGAACATTCTTGAAATAGATGTTGCTTATATCATAATTGCTGTAAAAGATAGGAGAATAGTAACTGGATCTAGAGAGTCCATTTGCGCATTACATTCGGGGGAAGACATACAAGAATCCATTTTAGGTATAAATTTATGCCCTCTTCTCCCCAATGATGGGAAAATAAGTATGGACTGAATTCATACTGTCTTTATTTGAAGGCAACATTTACTAGTCATTTCGTCTGAAACCCTGACTGTTTCTGGGCAAAACCAAGATGTCATTCAAATAATCTGCTTGGTTAATCCAGCCCTCGACTGGGATGGGGGCAGATGAGAAATCATAGAAAATCACAGGAAGAATGTTATTAGGTACACATAAGTTTGTTGCTCCTGGAGTAAGCCAGACAGCCCTAGGAGGGAGCTAATGAACTTGGGAGAACTGGAATATGCTTTCGGCACTCCCGCTGAACTACTACAGCACCTTCCGTTCTATCAGTCTCAGTGATATAACCAAGAATAGTCCTGCTACAGCACATCCCTGAACTCCTCAATAGGGTAGGAGAAGCCATAGCCTTCTTCTGTTCAGAGCCCCTGTTCTGAAGCATAGTGCATAAAGCAGAGGGGAAAATGTTTGTGGGAAACCACACTGCTATAGCTCTCTGCATATGATGCAAAATTAGGGATTCATCCACAGAAAACAAAAAACTTTCGTAAAGCAGCCTAGAGGGGGATCTAAACAAGGACCCTTGATATCAGCAGACTATCAGGCATTTAAAAATATCGACTTTGTATTTGTTCTGTTATTTGAAACAAAGCTGTTTTGTTTAAAAAAGGCATAAAGGTAAAAATAAGTTTCCTAGGATTTCTTCTTCCCCTTCCACACACTCTTTGGGCAGAGAGCCAGATTAAAGAGACCAAATTGTTGCTGTTACAACCTGCAACTACCAGGCACTGCCAGTAAAAAAATGAAAGCAAACCTGTTTATCGTGTTTGTTTAATCTAATTTTGCAAAGGAGAACAGCCTTCGCACAAAGTGTGAACAATCTAATTCAAATGAATCATATCCGCTTTCGGTTGTGGATATGTAAGTACAGTTTAATCTAACTTAATTACTAGTTGGATATTTTTAGTCTTGCAGCATGTACCTGAATATTTTTTGCCAAATAATTTTACGCACATGTTTTTCTTGCATGGAATATATATTTTATATCTTTATATTGAATGCCCACAGAATGTGAGTTGTGAACTGAAGCCCTTGGCAAAATCTAACTTCTTGAGTGATACCTTCTCTGCTGCTCCCCTGTTTGTTAACCCAAGAGCCCTGGTTGAAGCTATGGGTAACACTGATGGCAACATGATTTAGCAATAGGCTTTAAAAAGAAAAAAAAAATCTTTATTTCAGCTGGGCCTTGACCTGTCTTCCTCCATTCACTTGTCAAAGGGGCCCTGCAGCAAAATTGAACTAGAAAAGGCAGGCTACATCTCATCTATTTAGTAATTCAGTAGCATTTATTCACTGATTTGTAGGTAGGTAGATAGGTAGGTAGGTAGGATGGATGGATGGATGGATGGATGGATGGATGGATGGATGGATGGATGGATGAATGGATGGGGGGAGGGAGGGAGGGAGGGAGGGGGGGAGGGGGGAGAGAGGTTAAAAGAATAGATTTTCGGAGGGAAGCAATTGCATAGAAATGGGGTGAGGGTCCAGTTTTAAAGCAAAAGGAGTGAAAGGATCAAAGAATGTGGAATACACCTGCCATCTGTTGCTCGGAATGTTGTTTTGGCAACCTAATTTTTCCAATTAAATCCCCTTCTTTGATAGCAGTGGTGAGTTAAACAAAAAGGAGGAGAGAAGGAAAATAGGAGATAATTAACCACTGAGGCAAAACCCCTTTGCCTCTATTTCTCTCACTTTTTTCTTTCAGGGTTGTAGAAGGCCCGTGTTTGATCGTACCAATGGTGTGACTTCATATTTTGTTTGATTCTAAGGGATGTCATATTCTATCATATTTGCAGATGATAAATGAGTTTTATTGATACCCCTCTTCCTTTTATTTATATCCCTCCTCCTTTTATAGTTAGTTTGGGATGTTGGAGGACTGGGTTCAGTAGTTTATGAGTGCTGGCATAAAGCCCAGGAATGAAGTGCAAGAATTGGGCAAATCAAAAACAAAAATGGATCCCTTTGATCTCTGAAGGTAAACTACAGTTGTGTAACGTTAAGAATGCTTAGCTTGAAGGCTGCAGTAGGTTTGTGTTACATCCTGACCCAGCACACATAGAGGCCAGTTAGATGCATCTGGGAAACTCACAAGCAAGCCAGGTAATTGCTGGTCACTCCATGCTCCTAACTCCAGAAAGTCTTTCATTACAGAAGAGTACCCTAGCCTTTATTTCAGTTGCCCCTTTCTTGTCCCTTGTCTAACTCTGTAATAGTCTTTTTGAAGTTCAGGGATCATCAATTAATAGATGGAAATTTTTGACAGTTTTATTTTCATCCCCTTTTTATATTTTATTTTTAATTACAATGGTAAACTGGGTTGACACTTCCAGTTTTTGTTTTTGTTTTCACTGCATTAAATGTTTCCATTTTCCCAGTTTCCATTTTTCCACAATCCCTTTTTGGTTTTATGATCCTAAATAATTCATTTTTTGGATCACCCTAAACGTTCTAGTTACTTCCCAGTTTCCTTCACCTTCCCAGCTTTCTGTGCCTCAGTATTTCCTATTGTCTTGTATGTGATTGCTCCCAAACTTTGTATTTACTCTTGATTTCCTCTTTATATTTTCCTCCTCCAATTACAGTGGTACCTCGGGATACGAACTTAATCCGTTCCGTGACTCTGGGCGTATCCCGAGTTGGTCGTAACCCGACGCAAATTTCCCCATAGGGTTCAATGTAAATCCGGTTAATCCGTTCCGCCCTCCGAATTTGGTCACACCCCGAAGCAAATTTTCCCATAAGGTTCAATATAATTACCATTAATCCGTTCTGGCGTCCGCGGACCACACGGCAGGGGTGGAAAAATGGCCGCGGACCACGTGTCAGGGCGGAAAAATGGCCGTACCCCGAGGCGGAGTTCGCAGATTGAGGTAAATTTTTGCACCCGGAGCTGGTCATAGCCCAAAAAGTTCATTAGTAGAGGTGTTCGTATCCCGAGGTACCATTGTACAAATATGCAGGATTCCTTTCAAATGCTCCTTAAGCTACTACTTCAGTTCTGGAAAAAATGGATCTGCTTTTTTTTCCTTTAAAAAAAAACTTGCCATATCTAATTGTTCTGTTTTATCTTTAATAACTCACATATAAAAATAGGTGGTAGCAATCTTCTAATCAAGCCTATTTACTTGTATAAAGATGGCAGTCCACTTTGGGGTCATAACTAATTATATCAGTATCTCAAAGAAACATGATTCAATTCATCACATCCAAGATCTTGTCACTCATTGCAATAATTTCTGGATCCTCCAAGTAAGGAAAGACATTTTAAATAAGTCCTGGAGGATTGTGGATAGGAAAATATTGGCTTTTAGAACTCTTAGGCATGCTGGCATAGTTCAGCATATCCTAACCCAAAGCCAAGATTCATTATGACTGAAGTAGTCCACCTTTTCCTACTGGATCTTGTGTATAGTTCCATCACAATTAAGGATTGCTGTTAAGAACTGTGATGGTCTTAAAACTAGTCTATATGACTGCTGTGAAAAGTATTTAAGGTGCAGAATCCTCCCAAGGAACAGGTGTTGTATGGAAATCCTCCCAAGGTATAGGTGTTGTGTTAGGACTAGAAGCTTTCAGTCTACTTCCTGCATGAATATAATGGATGGTTATGAAGCTGACAACTCACTCAGTGACATGAAATGTGAAACTCATGGGGTTCCGTAAGGTTCAGCCCTTCAAATGATAGGATAGCTTATTTCAACTTGCATCCTTCCAGATATTCTGAACCAGCCTCACCCAACCCTAGTGACCGCTTCTTCTCTTATTAAACTCTCTGGCTACTATAGGAGAGACCCTTTTGAAAATAGCCCAGCTGCCAGAAACTTCGCTGTCTGGCATAGGGGATACAGTCTTCTCCTGTGTAGTTCTAAAGATATGGAATGCGTCTGCAGGGGGAGGCAGGTGACAAAACTTGCATTGCAATGTTGCAACACAACTCTTTCCACCGCTTATGTATTTGCATGTGGTGCTGCAATGCAAGTATGAAAGGGTGGGGCTTGTGGCATGATGTAACAATGTACAGCCTATCCCACAGGATTGTTGTTGGGGAAAAATAGAGAACATTGTGTACATTGCCTTGTTGTGATGGACTGGAATGGAGGAAGGGGGGTGAAAACGGCGCTCTCGTCTCCAGAGCAACGCTCTGGAGATAAGCGGAGGAAACTGGTGCATCCCTAAAAATTCCAGAAGATAGTGAATAGCTGTGCCTGGGAACCAGTGGTCAGTCTGAGAAGATTTCTGTAAACAGGCGCTGGCTAATAAACCTTGCAGATTGAACCTGCATGGTCTCCAGGAGTTCTTTGGGCTAGGCCTGACACTTGTGCAAAATAAATGTGGGGAAAAAAATCAAATACTATAAATAAATTAGTGGTTAGGAATGACACCTATGTTCCTAAGAAAGTGCCTTTGGCCTTCTCTCCCAGTATTTAGGAAAATGAGAATACCTCTCTATCATCAAACTTTTAATCATTAATTGTTTTAATTATATTTGAATGATACTAATCTTAAGTTGTTATTTTAATTGAATTGATTTTACAGTTATGTTTTACACTGTGTAACTTTAAAAAATGCTTGTAAGATGTCTTGGGCATTTACACAAACAGAAAGGCATTTGTGTAAATAAATAAAATATAATTATCTAAATAAATACGTAAACACAACTTGTGGCCAAGGATGGAAAAAAGCCGTAGTCCAAAACATAAGAGGACACAGATTTAGTAAGGCCGGTAGCCACTCTGGTTGGAAGACAGTGGAATAGGATGACTTGCAAAAATGCCAGGAGGGCACCGGAGAGTGGCGTGGAAGAGATAATACAGAAAGCAGAAAACAAGCAGGGGGAAGGGGCACAAAAGGAGAGAGAAGCAAAAAGAAGTCAAACCCAGGTGTACATTAAAGAGACACAAAGAACCAGTCAGGTGGCCCCTTGTTATATTGGATTACAACCCCCATCCCTTAGGCCATTGAAAGAAAAGAGAAGGAATTTCTTAAAGGCATGCAAATCCCACAGTTCCACTGAAAAAGGTGAAGTGTTTTTAATCTGCCTTTGGCAAAAGGCTGAGTGTTTTTAAATAGTATAGAAGTAGTCAGGGAACAGTTGCTTCTGCTTGCAGTTTTTTTTAATACCATTCAACCCAAACCCCAAAGCCCACTTTTTTTCTAAAACTGGGAGAATTAATCATTCTTGGCAATAGTTTGCTTCTATAATGGCCCCTGTTCTTTTTGCCAAAATGTGCAGAAATACATCTAGCCTATCTTTCCTCAAATATTTTAAGGTAGCTAGGTAAATCACAGATACAAAAAATTATACTTAAGTTCCTTCTGCAATATATCTCGCGTGATCCCTCATACGTTCCTGTTGTATTATGATTTCTGAGGTTTTAGTGCCAGCTGAGTGGAAAGTTTTAAACTTTTTCATTTATTACAATTCCTAGTTGCTCTACTTGTTTTTCTGAAATGTTGCTTTCTTGCTTAGAAATGTCTCATTTGTGTATTTTATCGTGATATATGTAGCTGAAGTAAAGGCAAAAAGGAAAATTGGAGATGGGGATCAAAGGGAATGCAAATCTTTTTCTTCTTCTAGAGGTGAAGGCCCTACCCCTGATTTTCCAAATTTGTTCATGTTTCTTAGCTGGGAAACCTTTCTGGCTACCATTATCAACCCATGGAAAGGCATTCTTTTCCCTTTCATTAAAAATGCATTTATAAGACTAAAGCATCGATTTGCTATTTTAATTTTTAAAATATTTGTCCAAGAAGTGCTTTATTGCTCCTTGAAAGAATGATTAAAATACACAGTGGAAATTAAAAATGGTGCACATTGCAAAGGCAAAGACTATACTGGTAGATGTATCTTTGCTTTCCACATCAACATTATGCCACTTTAAAAAGGAGGCATACTACTGTAGATTAGGCTCATATATCACATCTGTTACAGGATATGCGCACTCTGTCAGTTACATGGTCTGGACTGAAGCCAACACATGTGTCTTGTAAGCAGCAAAAAATAAAAAATAAAAAATCAGGAATCCCCTTGTTTGTGCCTCTGCATATAGTGGAATGTGCTTTTCAGTACATTTCTACTGTGCTTTGATTTTCTGGTGCAGATATCGCTTGCCTGCCCTTCCCCGCCCTCCCACCACCTGCATTTCACTTTTACCCAGTCAGCGGTAGCAAGCTCCTGAAAGCATTTGTGATCTGCAATTGGAGAGGAGAAACTGAAAGGAAAGAGAGTTACATTTGAAGTGGGTTGAGACAGGTTGCATATCCAAGAGGTTGGGATGAGCCAGGAGTTATTAACAGAAGACAATCATTAGAAGCATCTATTTTAGTGAAAGTTTGTTCCTCTTTGGTAAAAGTTGAACCTTTTCCAGGCTGAAAAAAGACAGTCAGGACTGGGAAAGCACAGAATTGATTCATTTATTTTTCCAGTTCATTCATATCTAGCTTTCTCCCCAGAGGAGTTACAAATGCATGACAGTATTGTGTGTTCTCCTCCCCACCCCCAGTAAAATGTTGATGAATCAACCATGGGAATTCAACAATAAACCTTAGTATGGAAAACAGTCATATTTAAAAAGAAATAACTAAGAATCTTTCCGTTTCTTAAAAACCACAATGGAAAGGACAAACTAAAAGTTCTGCAAGCAGGGGAACACCCCAGTGGAACTGTCAGAGTTCATGCTGTGTCATCAGAGATGATACACACCAACATAAATCAACAGAGAAAATGCTCAGATGCAATTATGTTGAATGGCTTCTCTGTAGAAACTCAGGGAATTTGTATCAGTTACTCTGGAAGCCAGCACACTCTTCCTTGAGATCCTTAAGAAGATTAAGCAAGGAACAATGCCAGATCCTTGTTTTTTATAATCCAGAATCAGCAGCCAGAATTGTTGTCTCCTGCAGTTGAGGGATTTTATGTATTTATTTCCATAGATTTAGAGGATACCCAACTACCAGTGACTTTGGGTGCTTTACATTACAAAAAGCCAGAGCAATGCAATACAGTACAAGTATAGATGATGTACCTCCCAAAAGAGGGAAATCATATAAAACAGCACAACCATGTCTGCCATATTTTAATTAAGTAACATATCAGGACATAACAGACTTCCCCCCTGGAAATTTAATGAAAGCTGATCCCCCCCCCCAATAACCAATGAGATGAAAAAAAGATCAGCTTCAGCTTCTTTTATTTTAGGTCAAGGCCCTGCAGTTTTCTTGGCAAGTTTTTCAGAAGTGTTTTGCCCTTGCCTGCTTCCCGGAGCTGAGAGAGAGTGACCGGCCCAAGGTCACCCAGCTGGCTTTGGGTGTAAGGCTGAACTAGAACTCACGACCACTACACCAAACTGGCTCCATGTTAATTAAGCAATACAGTCATATTTATCTATATTCTCTTTCTCTCTCCCTTAACTTTGGGAAGAGACACAATTGTAAATCTGCTTCGGATGTTTAATTAGTAATGCAGGGTTTATCCAAAATGATAAAGATTTCATTCACATGCTAAATAACTGATCCACAATATAATGATTTTTAAACTTGTGTTGTCGTAGTAGGTATATGAATGCCAAAATAGTATTCCTTAATAGGGGCAACATTGCTGGGGTCCCAAAGCCAATTAATGGGTGAGGCTGGAACTCATAGCTGCCCACTCACAGAGTAGTTCAGCTCTGCAAACACAGTTTTCACTTCTTTTTTTTTTTAATCTGATTGGCTTGCAAAGACAAGTTTCCAGGAATGGAATGTACATTGAGAAATATCCTGTGGCTTAGACACAATAGCCGATAAGACATGTGAAGGTCTACTATTTAATTTTGTTAATAATTGTTCACTTTTAATCTTGTGAATTAAAGAGTGCCCAGCAGATAAAATACGGATTTTAATCTTTTATATCTTTCTGAGCCCAGTGTTTCTGCTTAATTCCACCCAACCCAGAGATCATTGAAATGGCTGACTGCTTATATAGTACACATATGTATACAATACAGGCATGTGCAAAAGAAATAAAATTGAAACTTCATGGATAGGGCAGCTGTTTCTTTGTTTTCTTGTCTTCTAATCACTTTGATGTGCTTCCTATAACAAAACTGGGCAACTGGCAGTGCAGTCCTGTGCATAATAACTCGGAAATGAATATATGGGGCTTACTCCTGCATGTGTAGGAAATAATCAGCATTAGTCTTCCCCAAATTGCTGCTTGCCTTTCTGAAATGTTGGGGCTACAACTTTCATCATTGTCTGAGGGTTGTTGTGATGGATCTGAGATTAGAGTGGTATAGGGGTTCAGGTTTTTTGGACTAGGACTGGAAGGGATCCAGGTTCTAGTCCATCCTCATCTACAGAAGCTTACTTAGTGACTTCGAGTCAATCACTCTTTCTCCCTGTGTCCACCACTTGAGATCCTGGAGAAAAGATGGAATGTAATGCTAATAAATACGTGAAATATAATAAATATGGAAAGTAGTAGGTTGGAGCAGCTGGTCTGTATCATCATCCATCATGAGACCAATGTCTAATACATCAGCTTGGGCTGTATAGAATCCAAATTCAACAAAAGTACAAACTTACTTGATTGCATTATTATAAAAATGCAAAAACAAGCATGTTTTTGCAGCTTAAACAGTAGTACAGCTAGATCATCTCTAGAGTCACTTTTGTGGTTTTTTATTGGATGGAAACCATAAGGAGTGTTGTTAAAAACTTGTTATTTGATTTTTGGATGGTTTACATTATAAAGATCAATGAGAGCACCTGAACTTTAGTGTCTCAGCTTCATTTTGATTAATATTGATTATAACTAGGGATATAGGTTCTTTGTCCTAATGAAAATGCATAATTCTCACTGTATGATTTTATCATAAATTGTTTTGTCATATTAAGATACATCCTTGAAAACAATGAATTTAGAAGTGCCTTGCTTTAAAGGAGTGGGTTGTAAATGAAATTTGTTAATAAATTCATTTAGGACAGATTTGTCTATGCCTTAGAAATAACTCTTTTTATTGTTTGCACTTCAAGATCATGAACACTCCCTGATAATACATTCTATCTCTGCCCTGTGGGCATCAATGCCTAATTTATAATGTTTCTTAAACCGTACTGATGCTGAACTTCAGTGTTCCCTGAATAATTTGAATGTATTCTGCAAATGTCTTCAAAGATATAGAATGTGCTGCTTCCTTTTGTTTCATTATACCTTGGAGTAAAATGGGTTTTCAGCATTCAGTACAATCAGCAGCAAGTATTGAAATAGGCTGAATGTTATGCTGACCTGACTTCTCTGAACAAATTTTACACAGACGTTGTTGAAATATGCTGTTATATCCAAGTTCATAATTGTATTAAGATTTATAATTGTTGTGTTAAATCTAAGAAAAATATTTCAGTATTAATTTCATTTTTTTTTAAAGAAATAGTCAAAGAAGTCCATTATTATTCTTTGGTGTACCATGGTTTTGAAACATTTAAGGAATTCTGGCTTACAGAAATGTGTATTCATCATGAGACATGGTCTATAACCCAATTTGGTGGATTGTTATCTTCCATTGATTATCACAGGAAACCCATTTTTAACAGAATTGGGTGAAATTACAGGTACAGTAGATTATTTCCTTAGAAATATGTATCTAGCAAGAAGTCCTATCCACTGTTTTCTTCCACTGGAAAATCATGGCCAGAGCCTCAGTTCTGCTAAATTGGCTCTAGAAAGAGAGTTTTCTTTACAGCAGAAAAACACTAGGCTGAAACTGCTTTCCTACTTCCTATTTGCAAACATTTGGTTAGGATCAGTGGTGGAGAGAATGGATGACTAACATAAACTTTTTATCTCCCTTTCCTCCTCCTATGAGTACCATGTAGTTTGCTGATATCCTTATACCCCAAAGAACACGGCGAACAATTTCATACATTATCCTGTGGCATAATGTGGTTGCTTGGTTTTGACGTCTGAGAATTTGGCATTGGCAGTTTATCAACCATGATTATCACTTAGTATAATCATGGTGAATTTAGTCTCTTATGATCCTCTGGCCAGTAGAAAAGTGGGGAGGTGATTTTTGTTATTGTTGTTCTGCAATCTGATTCTACTCCCGGTGCTAGACTATGTCAGAACAGATTTTGGCAGTGAAAATAGTGAACATAATCCTTTGTAAAACAATATCTGATTTATTTTTTCTAAAGATGTGGAATGGAATGGAATGGAATGGAATGGAATGGAATGGAATGGAATGGAATGGAATGGAATGGAATAGAATGGAATAGAATAGAATAGAATAGAATAGAATAGAATAGAATAGAATAGAATAGAATAGAATAGAATAGAATAGAATAGAATAGAATAGAATAGAATAGAATAGAATTTTCCATTTCAGAGGATTTTCTATTTTTTTTCCAAAATTCTTACACTTGTTCTGTAAGTGCATTGTAAATATGTCTGATACAATCCTTACTAGTGATATTAGTGATCTTAATATGACCTTAACATCTGACATTTATCTAAATGCTCCTTCCAGTTGCCACCATTAAGATGGCTTTAGTCACCAGATCATCAAAAAAGATAACAAGAGAGGAGGTAGGCTAATGAATTCTATGAAACAAGTTTTGAGTTAACTAGATGTCCGTAATCCTGATAAAAACGCTCCTTTGATGGCACTGGAGTATTCCAGATTATTAAGATGAGAACTCACATGAAGCCCATTATAATTATATGTTAAAGAAGAATTAATAAGTAGATATTAATTTGTGCTCCTTTCAAGAAGTTCCTTAGTAGCAACAAGATTCTCAGAAAAAAAACCAATTTCTTCGTACTATTGATCTTGTCCTAAATCTTTACTTGCAGGGAATCTTACATGTGTTCAAAGGTGCAGACAGTTCCTTAGCCAACTGTCTGTGTATGTTAGAATATGACCCAGAATTGTCCATAGTAAATAAAGTTGTATGGTAGACACATTGCAATGGAAAGGATTTGAAAATACTTGGTTTTATATCCATGTGGAAGCATTATATGAAGATTATTTAGCTATGCAACTTCAGAGCCAAATGAGGTGAAGAGCCAGGAATCTTATGGGGCCATCAAAGGAAAGCTACAAATGCTACATATTTCCAATTGCAGTGAGAGACCACTCCGAAGACTGAAATTCGCAAGCATGAAATGTTACATTCCGGTGGTCCTTCTCTGCCAGTGTGCTTCAAAGAGGAACCATTTTTTGAGGACTGCTCACTTGATATTTCAGTTGTTGCCTGCCTGTTTTAAACAGGGGAATTCCTCATCCTCTGTGGATCCCCTTGAACACAGTCTTGTTGGAGAAAAATAGATTGAAGAAGCAGGCTAAAGGTTATCTTCCTGTAGTAAAAAAATGTTGCAAGAACTTAAAAAAAAAAGTTCTTATCCAAATTTTATGCTAGTTAGCAGTAGTTGTTTTTGAAATAATCTTTTGGAAAGATTTCTTCTTTTCAGGGTATCAGCTGACTAGGATCACTACTGAGAGAAGTTAATAGTAGATCTCTTTTGAGTGCCAGACTTGATTAATATATAGTTTGATCTTCCTTGCAGATATTGCGGTGGTGGAGATGAGCGACGCTTTCCGTCAGCCCTCCCTTTTCTATCATCTGGGAGTCCGAGAGAGCTTTAGTATGGCCAACAACATTATTCTCTACTGTGATACAAACACAGACTCTCTGCAGTCACTGAAGGTAACCAATGTCTTTCTAAATTAAGGGAGAGTCTAGGTAGAAATGAGAGAAATCAGAGAAAGATACAAAAAAACGTATCATTGTGCTCTGTGGAATTTTCAGAACCTACACAATTATCAGTGTTAGTTGCTGTCATGATTTCCCAGACACAGCCTATCTGAAGGGTCAATGTTGGACAAGACTGTTGTAGGACAGGGTTCCTCAACCTTGGTGACTTGAAGATATGTGGACTTCTGGGAGTTGAAGTCCACACATCTTCACGTTGCCAAGGTTGAGGAACCCTGATGTAGGAGGTGATGCTAGAAGTAAAACTATTCTAGAAACTGAAGCTCCCCACACTCCTAAGCCTGAAATTCTTGGAACCCACAACATCTTCTATGAATTTGAAGAAAATCCTCCTTCAGCCTTCAACCAGATGTGGATTATAAAAATAAGGACTTTACCAAGTGAAGGGAGAAAATATATTTCCAATAGACATTTTTTTCTTTAAAAAATCCTTGTGTCTTTATACTAATTTTTGTTTTTTGAGAAGCTGCCTATGGTTAGCCTTCTAAATGGCTTATTGCTAAATCATTTTAATATGAAAAGTGCAAGAGGTAAATTTTAAATATGTTCCACAGCACACTTATCTGGATTATAGAATTAACCCATTTCCTGGGTCAAATACATGGAGCTTGTATATGGTAAATAAAAAATAGAAGTTTAAACTAATCAAGCTTCACACGTTGTGCCTATGCTGACCATGAGTTTTGTGGCTGTCCCTGTTAAGTGTGTTGTGCAAAGATAGCTACAGATTCCTTGTTGCTCCTTGGAATCTAAAATTGTACAAAGGTCTGTATCAAAACAGTTGAGGAATAAGAGAAGAATAATGAAGAACAAATCAATGAAAAAAATTTTGGGGTATGCCTGCTTGCATTGCTGGAAGGAATGTAGTGTATCACTCTTATACCAGGATAGTTTACATTTACAGTATCCATGATAGATGCCTATTTAGCATATGCTGGTTTGGGAAATTCTGAGAAAGTCATAATTCTTTCTCAGGTAGTTCAGTTCATCATCAGACTGCTTTGATAGTTACAGAGCTTTTTCTAGTATTATGTTCTTTGTACCTTCTGAGAATGTGCCTAACAACTAACTTATAATATTGTCTTGCACCTCACAACTCCTGCTAGTATGTGCGTATTTTTATCTCTGGAGCTCAGGCAGATCCAGAATTGCACAATACAATTCATGGGTTGATTTTATTATATTACTCTTATTTAATTCCTATAGTCCTATTCCATTCCAATCCCAGATTCTTGGCAGGTTGGAACAAGTTAGAACAAAGTCCAAAAATGAAGGATAAAGTTTATTCTTCTCATGTTAAGTATTTTATTCTAATGTTATTCTGTTACTTATCTATGTATTTAAAATGTTTATATATTGCCTATCTTGCCATGTATTTCTAAATACACATCATGCGCATTTAAACTGCAATCAAATTGATCAGATAAGAAGACTGAAACAGCCCAGAACGTGTAAACCCACGGCCTTGAGTTGTGGAAGTATGCCATCATGAGACATCAAATGTGAAGATAAATGAACATGTTTTCAGCTTGTGTGTCAGTTGCAATAAGGTTGACGCATGCTTTATCTCGAGAGGGAGGTTGTTTCACAGAATAAGAACTGCAACAGAAAATACTTTCTTGAGGCTTAATACCAGCTGAATATATGCAAAAGATGTGAGAAAAGCAGGAGGACCTCTACTAATGGTTGCAACAGTTGGATTGACCTACATGAGAGACAGCATATGGCAGAACAGTTCTTTGTGTCTTGGCCTTCAGAAATTCTGACTATAGAAGGCAGTCAAAAAACATACCACTTCTGCTCCTTCAAGGCCAGGAAAAAAAATGGAATTGGAGATCCCATATTTCTAATGGGATAACATCTCAGCTTTGGGTTGTGGATGTGTTTTATTTGCAAAGGCCAGTTTCAGGTGTCACTCTTTCAAAGGTATGTTTGTTCCTTTCAGTCTCCAAATGCAATACAGGTATCTTTCAGGCTGGACGTACCTGTAAGAAAGTCACCATCTCATCAGAATCTGCATATTATACACAAAGTTCCCTCGGTAGGATGTGTGCCTTTTTCATTAAAAAAACCTTTGGACAGGCAGTTGCATTTTATTGCTCCACCTGAAATTAAATCTCTCCATGACAAAATTATCCTTGCTGTTCAGCAGTAGCAGCAAATATAAATCTATCAAGTTGTTGTGATCTATAGCCAAGATCTTCTGTGTACATGTAGGACTTAAGCCAGATGGGACAGTGATATTAACCATCTTTTTTTTTCCTCTTGTACAAACATGTGCTTTTATTTACCTTTACTCCTCAAACTCTTCAAAGGTATTTTAGCTGGTGGGTGTAGCTTAGGATTTACTCATATGCTTCATATTCATCGTTCCAAGAAGGAATCTTTCACATTCAGAAACATTGTGATATGTATGAGATTAAGTAATCACAGTGCTGTCAGTATCTGACCCATTCTCCTTGTGACACTGTTATAAAATAACAGCTGATGAATACGAGGTTTCCAGTAACAAATAGCACTATTTTTAGCAAAGGCACAAAACAACATTATTGTACTGAACAGTTACCTAGGATGAGAACATTCAGTGCTGTAGGATAAGGATTTAGGCCCCTTTTCCCATTTTAATTAGGACTGCCTTTGCCCTATGTCATAAATGCTTGGCATGTGCAAAAGAAACAGGTCTGGAGCACATTAAAATGTTGGTGTGCCAATGCTGGCAGGCTATTAGTTCAGCTTTCCCCTAAGTTGCATCAGCATAAATATTCAGAATAGACATGAAAGCAGATTAATTAATAAATAACTTTGCTCTGTAAATAGTTGCGATGTAATTACTATTTGGTATTTTTTTTTTCACTATGTATCTAGTTATTACTTTTTCTTGCCCTTCATTTTTAACTGACACATTTGAATTTGACACATGAAGTTTTTCTTATTCGCCTATATTCATTCCAGGAAAAGCTTCACCTGTTTAATTTCTGGGGCCAAAACTTTTTGATGTAAGAACGGGAGAAGATTCAATCGACGTACTTACAGCCATTGCATTCAGCAACTAACATCATGCCAGCTTTCTTTTTATCCCAGGCAATTGATTTCTGTGAAGAAAATCTAAAATACCCATAGCAAACATAAATAAGTGTATTTTTTGTTAAGTATAAATAGATGTGTACATTGCTCATAGGTGATTCTCTCATACCTGTTTTTTTTTTCTTTACAGGAAATTATTTGCCAGAAGAATAATGTAAGTGTGTTTTTAAAAAACAAAAGTGAAATTTCAGCTCCTGTATGCATTTCTGATATGTGCAAAGTTCCTTATTAATTGAAGATTTGTCTGAAGATGTAAATGTAACTGCTGATTCTTCTATCAGCAGCTATTCAGTTCAATTCCCAGCAAAACTTTTGAAACCTTAATAAACTTGATGCTTGGTATTGTATTAACCAGTTCACTTTATCTTTGCCTACTTTTAAGATTTGCTATTTTCTTCAAATGAACAAACTTTCTTATATCATTCTCTTCATATTCCCTTTACTCATTTTATTCTTACAACTTCCCACTGGGCTTTTTTTAACCTAGTTTTGCTTTTCTGTTCCTGCATTTGCAAGCTGTGTTCAGCTAGATACATTTCCTGTCTCTACAAGTGTCAGTGGCTGATAGACTGTGTATATCTCCTACCCTTCCCAGCATTCATAACTCATGCAGGCTTTTGTATACAAAAGAAAAACTGCATTATTCAGACCAGAAGGTTGTAAGTGGCCATGTAAAAGCTTCCAGAAGCCTGTAACCAGGTTGGGATAGCAGTTCTCATGAAAAGGAGTAGCAGGCTCTCCATAATATGGGTGGAAGAGACTATACCATCTAAACTAGTGGCCTTTGCTACATCTGAAGGAAACACATTCCATGTGTGCATTTTGTAAAGAACTGTTCCTGTCTATTTTATCAGATTTTTGATTCTTCTGTATCAACAATAAGGTTCCTCCTGTCTTGAATCTTCTACCGATCAAAAATAATTGAGTGACTCGAGGGAGCCATCCTTTTTTAAAAAAAATAAAATGTATTTTAAAATGTATTTAATTTTATTATGCTAAACTAGTAGAAGATGAGGCATGACCAAAAACTGCTGGTGGAAGGCTGATGTAGTTATGAGAAGGTGGGCCTGCACCTAGACACCAAGCTATATATAGCTTTATAGGTGAAAAAGCACCCAGAAGTCTCTCTGTAACAGTGGTAGGGCCTGGAGCATAGGTATAATATGGTCTTAGCAGATCAGACCTGCCAGTACCTGGACCACTACTATTTTGTACCAAATGCAATTTCTGGGTGGTCTTCAGAGGCACCCCCATTATTATTATGCAGGTCTCTGGAACTTGAAGGATTTCCCTTTAAAGGAATAAGGCCTTCCTTTACTATCTTAGTAATTTGCTGCTTTTATTCTCCTGCCTCAGAGGACTAATTATGTTCTTCTGAGAGAAAGTCAGTCAGGAGACATGAGAAACATCACAAGATTTCAATATTTAGCGTGACTTCCATTTTTTTTAGTAGAAAGAAAAGTGATACAAATGACACACACTACAAAGTATAGAGTGAATTTGGGCTAATGTGTGATAAATTGGATCAGTTTAAAATCATATGGCAATAAAGATACTGAAGAAAGTTACCATTTCTTCTCTTGGGGAGAACT
This sequence comes from Python bivittatus, assembly GCF_059951505.1. NCBI lineage: Eukaryota > Metazoa > Chordata > Lepidosauria > Squamata > Pythonidae > Python > Python bivittatus. The sequence continues at coordinate 71,508,609 of NW_028277030.1, read as the reverse complement.
AACAAAACTGAAATTGATTTTCTAGACCACTAGAATTATTATGTACTCTCTGTGCCTGCATCTCAGCTACTGTAGTGTTTATTGAAGAAGGGCAATGTTACCCTGTTGAGTTTTAAGATAGTTGTAAAAACTTAGTTTTTTGAGAGAGTGGGAACTGAAATCAGTTACAAATCCCCATGGTGGGTTGTGTTTGGGTGTTTATTGTTCTTCAGTGGCCATAGTTTTCTTTGTAGTTTGACTTGTTATTTAGATGGTGGTTCTTTTATGATGTTGTTTTCCTATTTAAATTTTCTTACTGAAGGAAGAGAACGTAAGCCAGTCACAGTCCCTCTGGATAGGAGCAATACATAAACTAATCAAGAAATGATTTAGCTCAAACAGCTTTTGTTGCTAAGCTCCTCTTAACAACACTTTGTCTATACCACTCAGTGTTTTATGAACCGTAGTGCCAGGAAGGATGTACACCTGTGCTTTGAGCAGAAAGGATAAGAACCTGCATAAAACCATGACTCGAAGGTAGCACAAAAGCCAAGCTGATCCTGCAGAGAATTCAGAAGTTCCTGGGGCAGCAAAGAGAGGTAGATAAGCAAGAACAAATAACACCTTTGAGAACATGAGATGGAACCCCAAAGTAATCAAGTTTCCCAATTCTCTCATTACAAAACTTAGTTATGAGATCAAACTGTGATTAAATGTCACGCAGCCCTGACTTTTCATAACCGTAGCATAACAGTGTGATCAGGAGAAACACATTTACCTTACCTTACATTTGCTTAAATAAGAAAATCACACTGTTTTTCTCAGGCAAGAGCAGAAAGGCACTTGTTTGTCCTGTCTTCCACAGTAGGTACAAACCTGATAGTAAATAGGATTCTGAAGAGGCCAGTAACCTCTTGCCAGGTAGCTCAACTCAAGTCTTTTTAGGGCCTAAGTTCATAGGCTCTGGAGAAGTGCTAATTGCATGGAGAGTTTAAAAAAATAGGATTGAAGAATGTCTTCTTGGCCTTTGTCTTATGAGGACTGACCATTGAATATGTCTTCCTTTCTATGAGCTTCAACCTATTTGGTAGTATTAGCAGGAAGGATGCTTTATCTTATGAGTTTTCTCATTTGGCTGGCATTACAGTTATCTAAATGTTATATTCCCATGCATACCTTTTGGCAATTTGCAAAGGAAATTGTTTAGCAGAGCTGGGTAGGATATTTTTGTCTCTTTTCTGTATTTGAAAGCTACATCAGAAAGCTGAATCAGGAAGCCTGCTTGAAAGTGATTATATTTTAAGCATGAGATAAGCGCAACTTTGGGAAGCGTCATTATGGAGGACTGTCTCAGGATACTGAAGTTTTTGTCTTCTAGTAATATAAGTGAAAATCTTGAATTTGCTCAGCCTGGCCAGAAGCAGCAGCAGTTAACTGAGTATTCTGTTTAATATGCCAGACGTAAAACCTTTATGCCAGTCTAGTGAATTTCTATTCCTGGCATTTCTTGTAGACCCTTCTGGTGTGAAATGGCTCAAGTTTTAGGAAGGCAGCCAATTTCTCATTCATTTCATTTCTGCATTTGAAAATTTGTATACAAGTTATGTTAATGCAGCTCTAAAACATGTAGTTAATTAATTTACTCTTAATTATATTTCCATGCATGCTGTCTAAAGCAGCTAAAAGTGATAAATTGCAAAATACAGTACAAACTTTAGTGCTTCTTAATTCCAGAAACAGAAGCCTGAGTGAACTATTGCTCATGTTCTGTGCTGTGATTTTTTTCTATATACTGTATGTTGTTAGCTGCCCAGAATTGTTAAGGATTTGGGTAGCCTCAAAATTGAAATAAATAAATATGAAATGTGGTGGGCCCACATGCTAGGCTTCTGGTCCAACTATAATTTTCTGTTGCATGTGCTCGACTTATTTAGGAAAATCTGTCTGCCCAACTCTAGTACATGCTGGTGGCTCACAGGAGAAATAGCTCATAGTTTGTGGCATTAATAAGCTGAGAAGGTGGTGAAGAATTAATATATACATGAATTGTTGATCAAGAAGATGGCATCAGCTTCTTAAATGGAAAAGCACAGGCTGTAGGCTACACCAGGAAACTGGGGGTGGGGGGGTGGGAACGCAGCAGGAAACCATTTCCATGTTGCTGCTAAGAAGACTGCATGTCCATGTCGTCACCAGAAGTTAAGCATAACTTGAGGGAATCTGTACCTTTTCTTTTCATTCTAGAAAGTAAGCACACTCCATGTGTCAGGTTTCTGGAGAGGAACAAAGTGCAGGGGGGAGGGAAATAGGATTGGATGGCCTATTTCAGCCTATGCTCTACCCATCCTTTTGCCTTTTGGAAGAAGTGTTTTTTTTTGTCTCTGCCTCACAGTTAAGCCACCATTGCTGAGCAGCAAACAGAAAGAGGAGTGATTAGTATTTGTGGAAATCTGCAGGCTTCTTATGAGTCTGTAGACACTATAGTCCAGGGATTGGGTCCATATAAGAGGCTGTTTGGTCCCCTGCAGGGATTCACATTCAGTATTTTCAGGAGTTCTTGGGCAGCTTGAAAGAATGTGTAATGGTGTCTGGAGCCAGAAGAAGTTGTTGATCCCAGTATAGACCTGTTTCTCAACCTTGGCAACTTTAAGATATCTGGCTGAGGAATTCTGGGAGTTCCAGTCCAGACATCAAAGTTGCTAAGGATGAGAAACATGGTATAGATGATAGTATAGTGTCGCCTTTCCAACTTGGTGTCCTCCAGCAATACTGTCTGGGAATTTTAGTAATTATAGTTCCATCACATCTGGAGGGTACTAAGTAGAAGAAGCCTGAAATAATGTATATTTTCTCATATATTTCCTCATATATCAAAAAACTTCTCAGTTATTTCATGCCATAAAAATATGGCATGCTTTTATATCAGAAAATTATTCTGAGAAACTGAAAATAATTGATAGTATATCTGTATTCTGTGTGGCTTACTCCATCATGAATCTGTGACGTTACTTTGAATTTACTGTTTCCAGGAATTAATTATAACTGCTCCTTGAATTATGAAATCTGTGCAGAAGAAAGAATGTGATGAGTGTCAGATTCACAAAAATTGTGAACATTAGGCCAATGAGGAAAGATCAGAAAGTTTTCCTAAATGTTAATATTATTCATGATATTATTTATTTTTAAGTCATAATTCTGTTGCAAAATATCAGTTTGTGTGTGTGTGAGAGAGAGAGAGAGAGAGAGAGAGAAAGTACAGCCATTCTAGGTGAAAAAGGGCATCCCTAACCCTAATAAGCTCTGAATCTTGCTATTTATTACTACCGTTCAAAAAAGAAAATGCTGCAGGGAGGACATTTCAATAGTTCTGTAACACAGTTGTTATGCGTGTTTTCCAAGAGTGGCAAAATAAGGTTTGTAAAAGAAGAACAGATTCATCATCAGCCTGTTGGTGTAATTATCTTGGGGATAATTACAAAAGATCTAATGAATGCCACAAAAGCATATTGTCCTAATGTAGGAAGGGAGGATTAATAATTAACATGCCTTAGCTTTTCTGAATTGACAGGATCTTTCTAACAAAGGAGAGCTGTAATTACTGCAAAAAGCGGAAATGTATAGTCAACATTGTGGTTGTTCATTTGGAAATCAACTCTGCAGAGAAACCTGAATTTCTTTCTAGACAAGTCAGAGTTTTACCTGTTTTAGGTTAGGCCAGTATTTCACAGTCTTTTGCTTTCCGGTATGTTAGTCCTCCAACTTTCAGAATTTCCAGCCAGCATGCTGAGGATGGTGCTAGATGAGAAAGTTGGGAATTGTAACTGTGATTATATCTGGAATGCACCAGGAAGGGAAAGAATGAGCAAGGCTTTCTTGTTTGTTTGTTTGTTTACTTATTTATTTATTTATTTATTTATTTATGGTGCTCTCATCATGAGCATAACTAGTATAGTATTATTATTAGCATTATAGCTTATAATCTCTAGAATATTTGATGTTTTCTATTAATTTTTAATATTTTAAATAAAACAATTATTTAATTTTATGGTCCATTTTAACTTGCTCATAATTTTTGATAGGATTATGTTGACAGGATACTTATCTCTTATACTATATAAACAGTGAAATCCCATCATTCCTGTAGAACAATAATTCACTATTTTGCCTTGTCATAAAATGGATTTTATCAAAGGCTTTCACAAGCAAAGCTATAGACCAGATCTTGTCATGCTGTCTACCCATTGGGATATTATTTAAATAGTTCATTGTTTAGCAATAATTGATGTGGCTGCTAGAAGTAGAAACTTAGCATGTTTTATACTTTACAAGTGTTTGTTCTAATAATCAAATATGGTTAGCAAGCCTAATTTTGGAAAGAATTCAACCTTCTGTTAATTATATATGACATGTCATTAAACACCTTCTTCCAATAATCTAAAACTTTATCACATTCAGAGGTGAAAGAATGTGCCACTGTTGAATATTTAGATGATATGTGTGAGATTCTTATCGGGGTTTGATGCCACCAGTGTACATTTTAAGATATATTTCCTGTATAAATGCTGATAAGAATGCCTCATGATGCAATAGAGACCGCCAAGTATTGCCATCTAATTTTTTCTCTAAATCTCAATCCCAGACTTCTTTTAGTCCCGTGGTAGATTCACTGTCATCTATTTCAAAGAAAATCTGATATATTTTTGAAATTATACCTTTAGGTTCTAGGGGGGGAGGAAATCAACATTTTTTCAAAAAAAGATAGATATCTGCTTGCAATCTCCATCACTTTTTCATTTTGTAATATTGGATTGACACCACAAAAACTATGGCATTTTTTATTCTAATTGTTGTTCAACTTGCTCTCAATTGTAAACTATTACAAAACCCCTTTTATTCTACAAGTACCTTTCTCTGTGGTTTCAATTGTATGGCTCATTCTTTATTGAAATATGGATATGTTATCAATGCAATTAAGAGGGAAATGCCCTAGAATATGTCCTGAAAACCTTTTTCTCCATATTCATCAAATTACTTGTGTGAAATTGTCACTGAGTTCATTTATTTTATGAAGATCTGCTGGGGAAGGAAAGAACAAGTTTAAATTAATACCCCAAAAGCAAATATTTTCCATCTCAATCCACTGTTTTGTTGAATCTTCTACTGTAAAAGGAGTAACTATGCCAACTGAGTTGCTTGATAATATATGTTTAAGCAGGCTATCCCCTTCTTTATTTTTCAGCAAATATAGAATGTTTCTTTTAGAGAATTTGTGTTTCATCTTTTTATATCGTTTCATATGTTTTCCAGACAAGGCTGTAATTATTATTGAATGGTTATTTAAATCCCTAAGTATATTAATTTCTAAATATTTAAAAGTTATGTATAAATAAGAAAGTTTTATGTTCAATCTTGATATGAAAAGTTGTAGTCAGGTTGCTGGGTAATATTTCAATAATTCAACCTTGATATCCTTTGAATTTCCCTGTAGTCATTACAGTATAATTTAATGACTACATTATAATCAGTATAATGCAAATTGCTGTTATATAATGCCAAGAATTTCTTCTCTTGATATCTCTGATTTCCTGTGCCATCTTTTAAAATTGTAGTTGCCCCCTTTCAGTTCTGCAGACAAAGATTATCCATCATGTTTACAACAGTAAACAGTAAAGTGCAAGGCCATCTCTACTCTTCCTTACCCTTGCATAATCCAACTATTTGTTCACCTTCAGAGATTCTTTATGTCCAAGCTTCTCAATAAAGATACTTTGAACAATTCCCTCCTAAGATGGTAATGTTCAGCCAATCCTTTCCCAATCTGGCACTCTCCAGATAGTTTGGATTATAGCTTCCCTCATCCCCAGTCACTATCAACATACAGGTTGGGAAAGATAGGAATTGCAATCTATCACATCTGGAGAACACCAGTGTGGGAAAGGCAGATGCATCATTATTTGAGTAGAGGGAACATGGAAAAACATTTCTGTTTTAATTAACTGATAATTATTTTTTATGTTATATATGATGCTGCTTTTGTTGTTGTTTAAATGTGTTTTGTTGGCATGAGCCGTGTGTGTTCCCATGCGGAAAGAAATGTGGGATGTTAATCATATAAGTATACAGTGCCAACAGAATCTATTAACAAGGAAACATGCATGGATTAAAGAGTTTTATGAAATTTATGTTAGGTGTTAGTTACATTCTACAAAGTATATTCACTTTAATATTATCTTACGTATGTTATAATTTACATTGCTAAACACACCCTTTCCTCCTTTCTGCAGATGTGCACTGGCAATTACATATTTGTTCCATATATGATAACTCCCCATAACAAAGTCTATTGCTGTGACAGCAGTTTCATGAAGGGATTGACTGAATTGATGCAGCCCAATTTTGAACTGTTGTTGGGGCCAATATGCTTGCCCTTGGTTGACCGTTTTATTCAGCTCTTGAAGATGGCACAGGGCAGCTCAAGGTATGGACTGTCTTCAGCTATAACATGCATGTTTGACTTAAAGGAGAAAATCATATGGACCCAGTAAATTTAACAGACATGACATTTGATAGCAGCAGCCAAGGCACCATAATCTGTTCATGTCTATCAGAGTAATTTCATATTAGGATGGCTAGTTGCTTGAACTTTGGCATCCAGTTTATCTCTGACCAAGGGTATATGAGGATCAGGCTGGTATTTCCATCTGTGTCATCATTGCAGGTCGGTAAGGAGAGTCCAGCCTTCTGTCCATTCCTCTATCTGTCAAAAGCTTGCACGGTTAATAGAAGTACAGAAAAGTAAAAGCGGTCCAGAAGGGAAGGAAACCACTTTGCTTTGCACCCTTCACGATTTGGAAATGAGACACATTCCTTGCAACTTCCCTTGTAAATTAAATGGGGAAGACGCATTGCTTGGAAGTGATTGGCGTATTTGGCAAGGGGGGAGTAGCCTGGCAAAAGAAGAACCCACTCTCTCTTATATCCAATTTGGATATAGGAAGAAATGAATTACTTCTTCAGAATTGTAATGGCAATTCTGGGCAGGCCTCTCGTTTTTTAACAGGCAGGGCATTTTCAGGGGAAAAAAGCTCCCAATTCTCTCTCAGCCTAAACCTTATCATGCTAAATTCTGGGGTGCTTGTTGACTGTCCCTCAGCCATGCAGCCATAGGTGAAAAAAGAGTTTTGCTGCATACCTTTGTTCCCAAATAATGCTTCCTGAAATCATTCCTGCACTAGATCAGTCTAGTCCTAATTATATATTCATTGTTCTTTCCAGGGAAGATGGCTCATGACCGATATTCACACCAGGGAATGTGCTTTAAAACATGCTAAGGAATTCCAATGATTAAGTTTCTTCCTGTTTGATAGTACTCATTCTTGACATTTATGTATTACTTAAGAGTGTTAAAAGCATTTGATATGTGTTATATATCAACATCCTTGAGATGTAGGCCAACATTATTATACTGTATTACAATTGGGGGAAGGATGAAGCTGAGAAGCTTGCCTAAGGCTATCTACCATCCTGTGCAGTGATGATAAGAACTGGGGATGAACTGGGGATTTTCTGAATAGAGGTGGGCAAACAAATGAGTGTTCATCCTGAAAAAACCAATTGGGCCATTCACCTGTTCCTTTTGAACACTAGACATTTGTGAACATTTGGAAGGAATACTTAGAGGGCCTAATTGATAGGAGCCTTCGGTTTCTTATAGTCCCTTTCTCCTCCTCCCTCCCCAAAGAAATAAAGCCTCAAGGAAGTGGAGTTCCAATAAATTCCACAAAGACCAAGTGGACTTCTTGTCCGACCTTAGGTGAAGCATTCTTGCCACTTAGGATCTTTAGTTCCTAGTGAGAAATGACTTACGAGCATAATGTGTAGTCAGTGACAGGTCTGTCAGCTAGCTATTCATCTGCATTAAATTACAATATTTATATCCTATGACTTGAGAATATTTGAGGGACATGTTGTATGACTTGGCTCATAGAACAAATCAATCCAAAGTTCTCACTCAAGTCACAAATTACCAAGATCAAATTATCATATTTTGGATACATTATGTGAAGGCTCAGCTCCCTTGAGACATATGTAATACTGGGAAAGGTGGAAAGAAAGAGGAGAAGAAGACAGCCTGCAACAAAATGGATGGACCTGGTAACAGTGGCAACGGGTGCGCTGTTGGAAGACCAGAAGGGCCAGGTGAGGGGAAGATTATCCTGGAGAAAGTTTATTGATGTGACACTAAGAGTCAACACCAGTTGACCGCATCAATTGACTTCTGGCACAAAATCAACCAATTTTGTATGACCTACATATTCACTTCATATATGCAGTCCTTAATTAGGTCAATATTCCTGGTTCAGTTTTGCCCATTGTATTAGTTGCTGTAAAACAGATAGCTAAGGGGCTCTTTTGTAACAGTGAGGTTTAAACTGATTATTTCTTTTCTGTTCTAGCCAATACTTCAGGGAATCAATTCTTAATGATATCAGAAAAGCTCGTAACTTGTACACCGGGAAAGAATTAGCTGCAGAATTGGCAAGGATAAGACAGCGAGTGGATAATATTGAGCTTTTGTCTGCTGACATTGTGATAAACTTGCTGTTATCTTACAGGGATATTCAGGTAGGAATTGAATGCTTAATTTAAGTGTATTACTTCTATTAACTCTGTTTCATCAACATATGGGAGGGCCCCTATTCAGTTCCAGTCAGCACAGATCTTTCAACATTTTATGTCCACTAAGTATGCTTAGTCCTTCCTGAGCTATTTTAGATACCCCCCCCCTTTAATCCCCAAATTCCCTGAGCTACAGATTTTTCTTTTTTTGTACTTCAGCAGACCACAGCATTCCCCCAGTTTGCCCAGGCTTTCATCTTTTGCCTGCTTAAAACAAGCACTCATTCCTGAAAAATGCAAACAGAAGTGAAACAAGTGGGACTTTGTAAAGAAATTTACAGTGAATGCTCTTTCCTAAAAATAGTAGTCATTCCTACCAAACCAGATTTTCCACAATTTCTCTTCCATCCTCCCTGGTTTTTCCCTCTCAAAGGTTGTGTGTGTGTGTTTCGGGGGGGGGGGAGTTGATTTTAGATAGAAATGTATAAATATGGGAGTCTTGGTATCTGAATTTATTACAGAGTGATTTAATTATATCATGTTTGCAGAGACCGTTTCAGATATTTTCAGAGTAAATGCTTGACACATAATGGATCGGGGCCAGCTGACTGCACAGAGGGCTTGGAGTAAATGGTTACTGCTAAATATGCTCATGGCAGGCTGAAAATATTCTTAACAGTTGCCAGATTTAATAAACCAGTGTTGTTACCATGGCAACTTTGTGCATCTACATTATGCTTAGGGCTGTGAAAAGAAATATATAATGGCTAATATTCAGATTTCCTTTTTTTTAAAAAAGTATAATTATGCATATTGGGGAGCATTATGGTCTAAGCATAATGATAAAGATTCAGCAAATTATGTGAGTGGATTCCATTTCTGTACGATACCTTGCCTTGCTATCACATACTATATAAAACTGATGGCTTTTTTAAAAAAAGACTGAAATACTGGGAAAGGTTTGATGCAAAGTCAGAGCAACAGTACAAATGTGACATGTTTGCTTGTTCTCGCACTGATTATAAAATGAAACAAATAGCAGAGCAACTGACTAATACAAATCGAGTTGTGTTGCCATTTCGGGGATGAGGGCTCCTCTGAGACTTTGAATTGCATGTGGAAGGACGTGGACCAGAAAGCAGCCACCCCCCCCAAAAAATTAAATTTTACTTAAATATAAATGTAATTAAAATTGTATTTAATTAATTAGGTATAATTAACATGATTACTCTTGGATTTTATAATGTCGCCTTCTATTGAATTAAAATTACAACTCAGCGGCAATATTTGGAGGACAGGGAGGCACATATAAGATTTCTGAAGGGACATAGATTGTTCACCCCTGAAATACAAGGGATCTTCTGTTCAGATTCTACTTCTAACCTCTTTTTCTTCAGTATCCCATACCTCTGAAGTCTCCACCCAAAGGCACAGGATGCGGTTGATGATCTAGCAAAGGAGACCTATGCTGACGAGTTCATTAAGCATAAGAAATCTTACGTGTATAGAAATGTCATGTCTGATCTGTTGTTTTTCTTGCTATAATTGTTTCAATAAAGCTTGCCCATGTTCTTATTAAACTGACGAAAATAGTGAAGTAGGATATTCTTCCTCACTTCCAGTTGAACAACAAGGTGCACAAGCCAGACAGTACAATATGTTCTATCATTTGTGGGGTGGGCTGGGGAGGGAATGGCTCAGAAAGATGCTGCATTAGGGAAAGAGAAAACATGTTGCACTTCCAGAAGTGCTTAAGCATAATAGTTGTCTGAAACTGCCAAATGAAATAATCATGACTGGGGATTGAGAAAGTGAAAGAGAATATAGGAAACATTATTAACGACTTGTTAACATATGTAGAAAATTCAGCAGGTATGTGATGTGGGAGTTGAGGTTAGTTGTCACCATCCTGCCCTGTTTTTGAGATTCTTGATTGCATTGTTGGAAACAAAGACTTGATTTGATTGTGGAAACATTTCATATCAAAACCTTATTTCCAATTGCAAAAAAGGAATAGATACAGATATATATATCTATATATAGCATTTGTATGTTCTTAAAGCTGATCAGAATGATCAGAAATATCACTGTTTCTGAATAAGAATCACACACAACATTTTAAAAAGTATCAATTCTTTCTGTTGCCCTTCCAAAAGTTTGAAAAAAATGAAAAGCAGTTGCCTCCTTCTCAACGTAACTAGAGTCAACTTTGTAGACCATAGAGAACTGAACAGGGTGATAACAAACACTGTGATTGTAGGTCCCATCTTAGGCTTTATGTACATTCAGTAGTAATTTTAATTCTTTCAGGCCACAGGAAGACTTAGAAGGTTTGTCCTTTTTTGCCTTATATGCTATCACGTTTTAATAAATTCTTTTATTTTTCTCTTTTGAAAGGATTACGATTCTATTGTGAAATTGGTAGAGGCATTAGAAAAGCTTCCAACCTTTGACTTGACTTTGCATCATCATGTGAAGTTTCATTATGCATTTGCACTGAATAGGTAAGAACTTTCCTTTCTCATGAAACTACAATTTTTGATGGCAGACTTTCCACAGTCAGAAAGCATCCTTCCATTTTTTTCTCAAAACGAATACTTCAGGCATTTTTCAGTAATGTTTTTGTCCCCATCCTTTGCTTCTACAACAGTTAGATTTGGCTTTCCATCTTGGGTTTGGCTTTCTGTCATTGTTTAACTTTATTTTCTGCACATGATTAGGAAGAAAGCAGTTTGAGCACAGCAAAAACTTGAAGAGACAAATGTTGATTGAATGGTCCATGAAACAAACTCAATGGCATAGCACACAAATTAGCATGGCTCAGCCTAGAAAGGAAGCAGACACAGGGGAGCTGCAAGCAAAATGATATGGATGTGCATGTTTCTGTTATTAGCTCTTCAACTATAATAGTGGGACACAATCCAAAAATGAGGGAGAAGAATTAATTTTGCTATATCCCTTTTATACATTGACTTTTCAGGTTATTAATATGGTACACAAAATTCAGAGCTGCTTCCACTTATCTTTGGAATTCTTTAGACAACTGCTGCTTATTTGGGATTTAAAAGAAGCCATTCATAAAATAATGGAATCATGGAGTTGGAAAGGAGCTCAGAGGACAGCTAGTGCAACCCCTGCTCAGTGCAGAATCTGCTAAAGCCTTCTAGACAGAGGGCTATTAGACTCTGCTTGAACACCTAGTGAAGGGAAACATGCCTTTCATGAGGCAACCCATTTCACTGGCCGACAGCTTTTAACATCAGGAAATGCCTCCTAATATTCAGTCTGCTTCCCTGTTGTTTCAACCCAAGAAGTCTAGTCCCTCAATTATATGACAGTCCTTTAGGTATCTTAAGACTGCCAGCATATATCTTCTCAGTCTTCTCTTCTGCAAGCTAACTACACCCACTTTCTGTAGCAGTTTCATGTAGGACTTAGATTCCAGTCCCTTCACCATCTTGGGAGCCCTCCTCTGAACTTGCTCCAGTTTGTGCATGTCCTATTCAGAGTGCGGTGCCATAAATGTATGGCAAAGGCTGAGCAGAGTAGGACAATTACTTCCCATGATCTAGTCTCTAGGATCTTGTTAATACATCCCCATTGTTTTGCTTTCAGTTGCAATAATGGCACTGTACCAAAATTGAGAATGAGACTCTGCATTCCGTTAATGGAAAGCAGATATTTTGAAGTCTTTGGCTTCTGTTGCCTCCTCCCCCTGCTTTTTTCTTATCAGTTGTCACCAAAATCATCTCTCTTGGGGCCTAAAGAGATAGGCAGAGTAAAAAGGCTTCTCTCAGAAAGTAGCAACAGAGTGACTAGTAGAACTAAACACAGAAGGTGGCTGAAGCAGCTCTGAAGTTTTCTTATGACATTGGGAAACCTGTTTCAAGCCTTTGAAATTGCTTGGTTCTCAACCGTGTTAGTTCTTCTCAGGACACTCTTTTACTTTTATAGTTTTCCAGCACTTTGTATTATTGTCTGGAGATTCTGCCCTTCCCTGCCTCGGTACTCAGGATTTGTGGTCTGCCTTAGAGTGCTGAAGGCAGATTTCATATCACAGTATTTTGATATGAATAGAATGTGCCAATATTTTTCTTTTTAATTAATTGCTTTAATTAATTAATGCTGCCACTCTTCATTATTCTAGCTGGTTTATAACAATATTTAAAAAACCCCATAAAACACATAAGCATTTTAAAAGTCTGGGTAAAAAAAAAAAGTGTTTAAACTCACTTCCTAAACTGTAATAAAGAGGAAACCTACTGTAACTCCACTACAATATAAGCCTCACCATAGAAAAACAGAATTGTCAATTAATTAATTGTCAACATCAACTATATCTGAGGTAGTATTTGGAAAAGGAGACCCATTGATGACCTAGTGAAGACTATGAAGTAATGGGTGTTTCTCTGGGTAACTTGCTCCACAACTGTTTAAGGTTTTGTACCTTAAAGTGAGCTGCTCAAATTGGTCTTGGAAAGTAGTCATCAACCAGAACAGCTGTTTCATCAAGGGGTGATGTAGTCCTCATCATCCGTGCTGACACTGTTAGGACCAAGTACAGTTTTCTTCCAGAACCACCCTACCAAAACACATTGCAGCAGTCTAGTAATTGCAGTTACTAGGACATGAGTCACTACCACCAGGTCTGTCCTGCTCAGCTCTGGATATGAAACCGATTGCAAAAATGGTATCCATTAGCAAATGAAGGGGCTGCATTGTCTTTGGTGGTCAAGAGAAATGGAATAATTCCATTAAAAATTGGATAGCATCCTTCCATTGGTCAGTTAGAAAGTTTCATTTTTAGGATATTTTTTTAGAACAACATATGCCTTCTGCACATTTTTCCAGTTAGGTACAATCATAAAATAATGTTAGCTACTTAATCTCCACAGCTATGATGAAACAGAATATGTGATGCATTTTTTCTACTACTTTGATTATTGATGTATTATTGCTTTGACTCATTAAATTAAAATTACACATTAATAATTAATTTTGGAAGATCTCGGTGTAAGCAGAGTGTAAGAAATACCCTGTAATGGTATATAATAATAATAATAATAATTATTATTATTATTATTGTTATTATTATTATTAATATGCTGCTCAACTCGCAGTGACTCTGGGCAGTTTACTACAGGAGATAGGCCTAGTTTTTGCCTGTCCTCTAAGACTGGGCAGAGTGGGGGGCACTCCAGGTCCCCTCAATTAAATAAATTATTGGAAGCATGCCTTCCCTGTTGTGGAGTCTGCTCTCTGGAACAGCATCTGCTCCCTCCCAGCCCACCGGATTCCCACCCTACAAGAGTTCCTAAGTTTTTGAAAAAGTGGCTTTGCCTCCAGGCCTCAGATTAGGCTGATTCTTGAACCTCTGTAAGTTTTCTTTTATAAAGTAACAGATGATTTTGTCTAGGAGTTCATATCCTTTTCGTTATTAATCTCTCTCTCTCCCCTCTCCTCTCTCTCTCTCTCTCTCTCTCTCTCTCATACACGCACACACACACACACACACTGTATTAGCCACCCAGAATCATTTGAGAGTCAGGCAGCCTTACCAATCTAAATAAATAAATAATGTGAGATCCCAGTGGAATATTTCTCTAGAAATTACCAAAAAAAAAAAAAAAAATTGTTTTCAAATGGTACATTTAAATATCAACCTGAATTCTTCTCCCTTCCCTCTAGTCAGACCTTGTGCATCATCTTTGACATGTAAAGTGATAATGCATTAGGAGAATTTATACTTATGGAATATTCAAGTGCTTGTATTTTTTTTTAAACAGACGAAATCTACCTGGCGACAGGCAGAAAGCTCTAGATATCATGATACCTCTAGTGGAGCAAGAGAGCCAAGTTGCTTCTGATATGTACTGCCTTGTAGGACGAATCTACAAAGATATGTTCTTAGATTCTGGGTTTACAGATACTGAAAGTCGAGACCAAGGAGCTTTGTGGTAAGTACCACTTTACCACATGCCTGTATGAGTTTACTTTTTAATGTTTAAAGTACACTATATTTTTATTCTTCAGATGTCTTCCTGAAGCAGTCTTACATGCGGATTAACTAGTATTATAATGAATAAGTTAAGATTTAGTCAAATTGGATAGTTTTCGGATCTTTTAGGTAACTTTTTCCAGATATACTATACTTGAATATCTACATATGCTACATTACTCTTTAACATAGCTATACATTTGACTGATTGACTCTAATCAGTTAAATTAGCAAGTTTCAGAGATATTTGATTTTTGGTAATTTATTTTCTTTTCCAGTTAACTTGCTTTTGTCTGTTGGAGAAAAGTTAAAGGCACTTATACAGCACATAGAATTAATATAATATGCAGATCTGAGTTCATTGTGTCTTAATCACAACTGTAGAATGTAGAATGTAGAAGCACTAATTTCAGAACAGATTAGATACAAAGGTTTCTGTGGATGTCACTGTTATAGAACATTCTTTTTTCTGTACTTGATATCACTTTCATTTCCTAAAAGAGTCCGTGTTTCCTATAATCCCTAGTAAATTGTTCTGTTTGCTTTTACAGTATTTAAAATTTTACTTCTTTGCTTTTAAGACATTGAAGGATACAGTGGACTACTGTACATATTAAAAAATATCTCTGGAACGTTTCAAAACAATTCCTTATCACAACTGACTGTACTTTTTTAAATGAAATGCTGTTGAATGATGGCAGAGATAAGCAGCTATAGCAGTTTGTAAAAATCTTCCCACTCACTTTAGAGAATTTCAGGTTTATGCAAAAACGGAGGGTTCTTTTCGTAATGATTCATCACCAGTGTTTCCTTAGACTCTGCTAATCAAATAGGAGGTGTGGTCATCTCACCATCTATGTTACAAAGATTCATTTCATAATCAGGTCTAGACTGCATACCTGTTTGGAACCAGTGGTCGTTTCTGCCATTGCAGTTCTCCCTTTATCACACGTGTATATATAAAATTGCTTTGAAATGCCCACTGAAGCATACTCTGAATCCCTGTGGCTTATCTTTCTGTCTTTTCTTGTGATCTGCTTGTTTTCACATGCAGAACAAGAGCAAATGGTGCTAGGTGATAAGATTTCTGTTAATATCGACACAGAGATAAGAGGTTAATTATTAGCTGTCAGATTTTTCCTGCAGCTTTCTATGTTGACATCATAAACTGGGGAAAAGGGTTTTCTCCATCATTGTCAGCAGATTGACCAACAAGCCAGGCAGAACTTAAACTGGGGTGGGAGGGGTGAAGAGACCCAAAGCTTTCAGGCAGCAGAGTTCATCTGATGCCAGTTTCCAAAATAAGAGGTGGCATTAGCCTAGCAAGCATTACCAAGAAAACAGGTTATAACAGACAGAAAAGTGCAGAACAAAGGAGGAAAGGTACTAGAAACTGGACAGAGAAAATAATTTGCCAGTAACAAGCTACTAGCAGAATATTCTGGATTGTTGTTATACATGTTCAGGGCACTTCAGAATGCTGAGGACAACCATGGTGTTGGATTAAAGTGGTTTTAGACAGTGAATATTTTGGTAGCAATTCCTTCCCCATAGCCCTATCATCAGTGCAACTAGTGGAGAAGTGCTCCTAATCACTGTTGTTACTCAAGGGATGGGACAGCAGTGAAGCTGTAGAAGAGTGGCAGAAGTCACTGACTACCTATCATTGCTTGCTTTTTCTGCTGATGCCCATGGTCTCTCCATTTGAGCAGCAAAACTGGATAGAGCAGCTGCTGCAACACAGGACAGAATCAGTGAATAGCTTTCACTGCTCTGAGCAGCTCATGGCCATATTGGGTGAGTGGAAACAACAAGCGATCCTTAGAAAGAACAAATCAGTGCGCTGTTGCCTTCTTCTTCTGTAGCTATATCAGGCTAAGCGATAGCTTGTTACGTTTATTTAATAAGAAACCATGGCTGTTCCCGCCTAAGCTGAAAACCTTGGTTCAAAATAATGGTGACAGGATTCACAAAACGTGGTAATAATCCCTAAACAAACAAGCCATGTTATAATTAGCCCTGCTCATGAATTTAGTATAAGATGACCCTGCTGGATCACCCATTTATTTCAGCTTCATATTTTCATGGTAGGTGGGAAAGAGGATAGCCATCATCATAGCTGGCAGGCAGTATCTTACTGGGAAGGATTCATTCTTCCAAAGGAAAACATGAAGAGAGAATATGACTGCTGTTTCTCCTCTGGGTTTGACTGTGGAAATGCAACCATCCTGATTTTTGATATTAGCCCTGAACTGATAGAGCAAGGGGTTGTCTTTCTGCCTGGACTTTGCTTTTTTTTTTTTTCCTCGTGATGTTTTAAAATTTGTGGCTCTCGTGAACATTTGAACAGGGTTAAAAATGAGCAGAAAGAAAAGAGCTTCTCAAGGAGGGTTTTTGTTTTTTTTAAAGAGGGCCAAGGCTGATGTTGGAAGTCTTGAATCATTTGCACTCTTTTTCCTTTGCTTTTCTTCACCCTTTTTAATGTTAGTTTAGAAATAGGTAACAACAGTCATCGACAGTTGTTGACTGTTGACTTGTAATTATTTGGTGTAATGAAGAATTCTGGAAAATGCCAAAAGCTTGCAGCAGTTGTTTAAATGAAAGCTACTCAGACTGTGGCTTGTTTTAACTGGTTGCTGTACCAACTTCTTGCATTGCTTCTGGTAGCTGGCACTGCAGCAAGGCCCCTTTGCCCCAGAGACGCATGAATGGGCTAGCCATTTGGCAGACCTAGCCGTTTCTGTCCTAGCGCATTTCGTTTGTACTCAAGGAGCAGGAGAACGTCTTTCAGTCCACAGCTGGTTATGTTCTAAAATACATACCATGCTCGCAATAGATGTCTTTAAAATTACTGTTTTGCAGCAATAATAGTACTAATTGTGCTTGAAAGATGTGCAGATTATATGGATTTTAGAAGTAAGATGGTTGGTGGTAATCCCTGTGTTCATTTTAATCCCAGCCATTACCTTTAGCCTTGTTTTGTGGTATTTAGACAGGATATACACAGAGAATGATGGACATGTCTTCACTGCGGTATTTTATCTTCCATGCAGCATTGCTCCACCACTGTCTGCTTACACTGTTGTCATGTCTGTTGTTGTTGGATGGCAGTATATCTGGCAAATACATACTACTGTATTTTTCCCGTTTCTGCCTTGTTTGCTGCAGATACTGGTGTACCAATCATGTTTTTTTAAAAAAAAAAATAATAACCAGGGAATCTTACATATTAAAATGAATTCTATAATAAATGAAATGCTTTTAAAATATTCGGGACTGTATCTGATGAGAGACCAAATGACAAAGAGACTTTAGTATGGAGAGGAAATGGCAAAAAAATCAACTTCCTATCCATTTTGTTAATGGAGAACTCTATTTTTCAAAGAGCCTTCCTTTACACCAGAGACATGGGTTGATGATCCCAATGCCAAATCAGCATCCTTTCAGAAGGAGAAATACTGTCTGTTCCCCTTGTATTTGACAGAATTCTCATTTGTAGTTATCAAGTAAAGCAGGCACAACAAATAAAGCAGAAATAAATTATAATATGCCTGTCAAACGTCTTAATCATAAATGAAGAGAATGGGTTTTTTAAATTGAAAATTAATATTTTGTTAATCTGAATATACTTTTTTGTCATGCCTCCTTGCATTACACAGGGAAATGGAGGAAATAAAATACAAGAACACTTTTAACATAATTACAAAAGCAAACACGCATATTTTTAGTTGGACTTCTCCGGGCATAGGTAGATCAATACTGAAGTAGAGATCCCTTTTTTGCAGACATTTCGCCTCGGCTCCAGTGGGAACTCCAAATAAAAATATGTACAATGAACTTGGGCTATTGTTATCTAAGAAATCCTTAATAAACCAACAGCAATAAAACTGATGCAGTAACTATTCATTAGATGAAAATATATGTAATTAAAGCTAAGAGCCTATTATTGTTGTTATTGTTTACTGTTGTAACTTATATTCAGTGTTGGAGCACATGCTTTTCATGTAAAAAGTCCCAAGTTCAATCTGTGGCACTCCCAGGGAAGGGTTGTGAAAGACCCATCCCTGGGACCACCATGACCACTTGTCAGTCAGACTTTTAGCTTGATTAGAAGTCTGTATTCCATGTCCCTAGATGTTGCTGGATTGGCAGTTCTGTGTGGCATAATTAAAATTCATCATATAGCACTTACTCAACAGGAGTAAGCCTGCAGAATCAGTTAGAACATGTGATGTTAATTCTGTAACTTATAACTTTTGATGGATAATGCTGTTAATAATTACTGGTTGTGATGGCTAAATGCTATTTCCATGATTAGAGGCTGCAGTTGGGAAATACTAGTAAAAGAGGACTGTTGTCTAATTTATGGACTTACGATCTAAACATCAGACAATATAGGAGGAGGATGCTGTCTTTGGCACGGCTTTTATATGCTTACGTTGGTTGTTACTATTAAAATACATTCATGCCAATGAATTTGAGTATTCCTGCCTAATTTGTTTATGTCTTTTTTTCTGGCTAGAATATTGCATAACCTTCTACATTTATTTCTGTAGATCCACACAATAGGAATAATCTGTTTTAAACATTAACAGTAGTGTACATTGAGTGGGTTAAAATCATATTTCTAATATAAATGTCAAAAAGAACTTTAATGTTGAAAACATATATTTTTAGTTCTCACTGCAAAACAACAAAGCTGTTGCCAAGCTATATATTTTTCATAATTGCAAAAATGCAGAAGAAGGAAATGATAGGACAGTGCATATGTTGGGCTCCTAAAATAACCATGCCACCTAGATGGAATATAACAGAGGATGTTGTGCTTGGATAAGTTAGTTGAGTTGTGTTAACAGATTGTGGTGATCATTTAAGAATGTCCCCAAAATACAATTGCGTCTTAATGAGTTATTTTTTAAAGGACTATTTTCTTTTTTAGGACTATTTTCTCTATATTTTAAAGGACTATTTTCTCTTTTAGGTTCAAGAAGGCATTTGAGTCGGAACCATCATTACAGTCAGGAATTAATTATGCAGTCCTCCTCCTGGCTGCTGGGCATCAGTTTGATACCTCTTTTGAGCTACGGAAAGTTGGTAATTATAGCTTACTGATTCACAAGCAAATCAAATTCAGTGACAGGATTTCTACCACCTTCTGTTTTATGGGAAGCAATCTCATGACTGAAGTCACAGTTCCTTGTTTCTTAGACATTCTTCATTTCAAATATGTTTTCCATTAAAAGGGCATATGTTTTAAGCTACCAGCTTGCTTTTACCAAGTGATCACTTTGAGTGAATTCAGTTTTCTAGGTTAGATTTCTCCCACAGACCTGTAATAGCTCAGGGGTATCATTGAATAAATTGTGAACAGAGATGGATGAACTCTGTTGAATCTAGCTATCTGAATAATATTATATTGAACTTAATTTTCCAAGGAAAACGGTTTTAGCTCATTGAAGGCTTCCATGCCATTATTTCCCCTTAGGATGTTCTAAGCAGTAAAAAGTGTATCTTGCTGTAAATGTAGAATCCATAGTAATAGCTACCTACTATAAAATATCCATTCTTCCAGCAACATAAGGTTGTTGAGTTAATGCAAGGCATTATGAACAAGCTACTATAGCAGGCCAACATTCTAATTGCTGAGAAACAGTAAAACCTCAATTCAGTTTTACAGACCTCTCACTGAAACCTCCATGAAAGAAATGAAGGTCACTTCATAGCAGTATTTTGTGACTTCTGTTGGCAACTTGTTGTCATTTTTATCAGTTCTGCTAAGTCCCCTTAAACCTCACTGTTTTGTTTTTGACCTTATATCTGAGGTTAATAAAAGTTGTGCAGAACTGAAGAGGGAATCATAAATATATGAAAACAACGACATGCTGAAATTAGGCAGCGGCTCAGTTTTTAAATTTGCAGTACCTTAGTGAGTATCAACTTCTGCTGAGGTTTTGCCAGAGAATGGAGGTGGATATTGAGTTTGGAAAGTCTACAGCCATATTTCTCAGCCTCGCATTTTCTAGATGGGTTGGGATTCCTGGTTCCAGATCTCTGTATAGTTAAAACATAATTTTAATTTTTTCAGGAGTTAAAATAAGCAGCCTGCTTGGGAAGAAGGGAAACTTGGAGAAATTGCAAAGTTACTGGGAAGTAGGCTTTTTCCTGGGAGCCAGTGTCTTGGCAAATGATCACACAAGAGTGATCCATGCCTCAGAAAAGCTTTTCAAATTGAAGACACCAGCATGGTAAGCAATACATTCTTGTGCCAGTTATGTATGTTCAGTTTTCAGATAAAGTTGCATTGTGAAGATGTTGGTAATTTGGGGTAAATAAACCATTTTGTATACCACATTGGCATCTGAGGATGAAAGTACACAGTACATAAAATGTGTGTTGTCCAGCTATCCTTCTTCTTCTTTTTTTTCCCTGAGTAAGCACTTGAGTTTTGATTCTGGATCCAAATTGTGAAATTCAGAGAGAAGAAAATTACTCTTGCTTAAATCCAGTTTAACAGAAATTGTGCCTAACCTGAGCATTAGATAGTAGCAAAAAGATATTAAAAATTCTCCTTGCTGTCATCTTATGGTCATCCTGATTTTTGCAACCCAGATAGGGTGGTTCTACAGAATAGGAGGTAGAAGCCAAGCAAACAGAAGGGGTAGACCAAAGGTGAGTTTGCCAGAGAATGGAGGTGGATAAAGGACAAACTTTTTTTAAAAAATGGACTGTCCAGTTTAATTCTATACATCTGGCCACAGTACTTTATACCTCCTGTAGGCAGTGGATAATGGTTATTTAGAAACTGTCAGCCCATGTAAATATTGTGCAGTATTCAGCAGATCTCTCAGGCTAGAATAGGCTCTGTGTCCATTTCCCCCCTCCCCTTATTCTTAGTCTTTTATCAGCTCATAACAGTTCTGGTTTTTAATCAATAAGAGGGCAATGAAGAGTTGAGCTGAGTGGCTATTTTACGGTATGTAGTCTCTGTTTGATGTTGTGCTCAAGGCCAATTTGTTGGATCAGTGAGAGATTTCTGCATGGTATTTACTTTTCAAAAGGCACCAAGCAACAAGGTAGTAAGCAAGTCTGGAACGATGGTTCTTTAGTTGACTTTCAGCGTAAAGTATGTCAGCCATTTTGCTAGGTTCCGAGATGAGAAAAATGGATTGTCGTTGCTAGGTAACCATGATTTCCTCAGTCAATTTGAGTTCAAACTGTGATGGGAGATTGAAACCAGATCCAGAGAAGAGATAAGGTGTTATAGAATCATCTTATGTTCTGCTTCCACCTTTATACAGTGGGGCAAAAAAGTATTTAGTCAGCCACCAATTGTGCAAGTTCTCCCACTTAAAAAGATGAGAGAGGCCTGTAATTTTCATCATAGGTATACCTCAACTATGAGAGACAAAATGAGAAAAAAAAATCCAGAAAATCACATTGTCTGATTTTTAAAGAATTTATTTGCAAATCATGGTGGAAAATAAGTATTTGGTCACCTACAAACAAGCAAGATGTCTGGCTCTCACAGACCTGTAACTACTTCTTTAAGAGGCTCCTCTGTCCTCCACGCGTTACCTGTAGTAATGGCACCTGTTTGACCTTGTTATCAGTATAAAAGACACCTGTCCACAACCTCCAACAGTCACACTCCAAAGTCCACTATGACCAAGGTCAAAGAGCTGTCGAAGGACACCAGAAACAAAATTGTAGACCTGCACCAGGCTGGGAAGACTGAATCTGCAATAGGCAAGCAGCTTGGTGTGAAGAAATCAACTGTGGGAGCAAGAATTAGAAAATGGAAGACATACAAGACCACTGATAATCTCCCTTGATCTGGGGCTCCACGCAAGATCTCACCCCGTGGGGTCAAAATGATCACAAGAACGGTGAGCAAAAATCCCAGAACCACATGGGGGGACCTAGTGAATGACCTGTAGAGAGCTGGGACCAAAGTAACAAAGGCTACTATCAGTAACACACTATGCTGTCAGGGACTCAAATCCTGCAGTGCCAGATGTGTCCCCCTGCTTAAGCCAGGACATGTCCGGGCCCGTCTGAAGTTTGCTAGAGAGCATTGGGATGATCCAGAAGAGGATTCGGAGAATGTCATATGGTCAGATGAAACCAAAGTAGAACGTTTTGGTCTAAACTCAACTTGTGTTTGGAGGAGAGAGAATGCTGAGTTGCATCCAAAGAACACCATACCTACTGTGAAGCATGGGGGTGGAAACATCATGCTTTGGGGCTGTTTTTCTGCAAAGGGACCAGGACGACTGATCTGTGTAAAGAAAAGAATGAATGGGGCCATGTATCGTGAGATTTTGAGTGAACACCTCCTTCCATCAGCAAGGGCATTGAAGATGAAACGTGGCTGGGTCTTTCAGCATGACAACGATCCCAAACACACCGCCCAGGCAACGAAGGAGTGGCTTCGTAAGAAGCATTTCAAGGTCCTGGAGTGGCCTAGCCAGTCTCCAGATCTCAACCCCATGGAAAACCTTTGGAGGGAGTTGAAAGTCCGTGTTGCCCAGCGACAGCCCCAAAACATCACTGCTCTAGAGGAGATCTGCATGGAGGAATGGGCCAAAATACCAGCAACAGTGTGTGAAAACCTTGTGAAGACTTACAGAAAACGTTTGACCTCTGTCATTGCCAACAAAGGATATATACCAAAGTATTGAGATGAACTTTTGATATTGACCAAATACTTATTTTCCACCATGATTTGCAAATAAATTCTTTAAAAATCAGACAATGTGATTTTCTGGATTTTTTTCCCCATTTTTTCTCTCATAGTTGAGGTATACCTATGATGAAAATTACAGGCCTCTCTCATCTTTTTAAGTGGGAGAACTTGCACAATTGGTGGCTGACTAAATACTTTTTTGTCCCACTGTATATCCATACAGCCCTTTGTGTTTACTCAGGCATCAATTCAGTGAGGCATATTTCCATATATATGCAAAAGACATACTCAACTTTATCAGTGATGCTTTTTTGTTTATGGAATTTT